>NC_066853.1:3332029-3570081 GCF_001640805.2 Lates calcarifer
ATACACCACATACGGCAAAAAAAATGAACAAGCACGTTGTCTGTATTTCTGTGCTTTATTATGTTCCAGCCTGCTATGATAATTGTACCAATTTCCACCTGGAAAACCTGTCCCCTGCTGTCTGATCCCCTGTCAGTATGCGTGTTGCAGATGCATCACACAGAATCGTGATAACACACTGTATGGCTGCATCTTAAAGTCTCATATATTCCATACATGTGCTGGCTTTTGTTTTCTATATTACAGAGGAGTATAAGGTGAACTGTGTGGGCACAGATTCATATAACTGCAGAGCAGAAGCTGTTTTCTAAACATCTCATAACCACAGTCATGGAGGAAGTATTCATATCATATTCTTTGCTTACACAAGTGGCAACACAGCACTGTAAAAATACTCCTTTCTGAGGGCACGCTCTTCATTGAAATTGCTACTGAAGTAAACCTACAATTAGACTGGTACTGCAGAGCATTAATGTGGAAGTAGTATTTTACTGTTGTAGTTGGTTTAGATATTATTTACTGTTCAGTGACACTTTATTTTACAGTTTGCTTATAGCTAGTCTTTTAGTCAGGGTCATTAGTAACTAATAACTGTCAAATAAATGTAGTGGAGCAAAGGTATGAAGTGGTATGAAATGGAAATACTCAATTAAGTACAAGCAAAGTTATACTTAAGTATAATACTTATATAATACTGAATTAAAAATACCACGTATACTAAGCATTTGTAGAATAATATTCTTGACTGACCAAAGTGAACCAAGGTTTTAATGCAAGCTATGATGCGCAATGAGCTGCCCTGATATGCAAAGATAATTAAAACCCTTGACACGAGAGCTACTTCTCCTGTTTTTCTCCAGCCTCTGTTGTTTTGCACCATAAACAAACCACAACAGCAGCTCAGTTGGAAAGAGGCAGAGACCAATAATTTCATGGCTTCTCTGTGAGGTTTTGTTCTGTGCAGTTGGAACAGCATTGTTTTCACCTACAAGAATAAATTAAGCAAATGGAGGGCATTCAAACAGACTAGGTGTGAATATGCTCTAAGTCTAACAGGCAGCTACAGCCAACACCACATGAGAGTAAAACAGCACAGTGGGCTTTTCGCTTTCACCAGCTGTTGCCTTCCATTTAGTTTGCTCTGTGTGGGTGGAGGAGCTGGGCTCAACCTCCAGAGGGTTTTCCATCCACCCAATGTGTGATTTTTACCATCTGTTTGAATGGAATACCAATGACAGACAGTTCATACATTAAAACAAAAGTGGAAATACAGTATGATAATGCAGGTGACATTAATCATGAATTTGGGAGAACCAAAACAGAGACAGAAAAATTTTCTGGATATTATAAAGTCATGCTGTAACTTTTAAAAATGTCAGAGCTACAGAATCAGAATCAGACTCTATTCATAAAGTACATGTACTTGTATGATAATAACAATTACAAAAATAGATAAATAAGGTGTTGAATCAGAGGAGGAGAAATAACAAAAAAGTGTAGTGAAACAACTGTTACTATGTTTAAACATGAGATGATGATATAGGTTTGGTTTAGAGAAGTAAGGCTCTGTGTGATGGGTCACATGGACACAGTGTGCAAAGACACACTGAATCTGTCCAGATAAGTCCAGTGAAAACAGCAGCTTAGATAAATACAGCAAAGATGACGTAGCATCTGTTCTCCCTTTTGTGAAGTCTCACCATGGGCCTGTTGGCATGAGGTGAAAATGCCATCAACCATTCAGGTGACACTGAAATATATCTAGTGTATTTCCTGAAACAGATGAAACAACCCTGTCTCCTAGAAATGACATTTCTATACAACCAACTTGCCACTGCAAATATGTTGTGAAGGAAACATGACATCGACCAGATTAAGTTGTCTATTAACATAATGAGAAAATGTATGTGTTTGTCAAGTGTTGATATGTTTACTGACAACACATTTAATTTGTTTTTCTGACAAAATATCCAATCTGGCAATACAATAATCTGCTTGTAGTGACTACAGCATTCTTAAACTACCTTATGGTTATATTTAGCTGCTTACAGCACTTGGTTAATGTTAGTGAAAGAATGTGATCTGGTTTAAAACAGAAAAAGTTGCAGTGACTTGAGACACAATTTGAGAAGTCATTTTGTTGCCTGTACCTAACCACAGACATTGGATGTGACCTCAGGTCTCTAGAATCCTGCACTTGGAAACACCCACTATCCAACCTGTCCACCTCTCTGCGACTCAGATGCAGTATATGTAGTGTTTCATTTGCTCAAAAAAGTTCTGCTTGTGAAAAAAATCATCACATTTTAAACATAATTTCTGGCAGACAGGACAGGATGAAGATATTTTTAACCATGACAAATGTTTTCCAGTGTTTTGTCTCACAGCCTCAGTTTAAAGTCCTTCATAATTTCTTCTCAGTGCTTTGTGTGATTCCTTTGCATTGTTACTAGAACCTTAACCCAGTTAATTAGGACTGAAAACAATGCCAAGATGAATCATGTTGTGCTCAGAGTGGTCAGTAGTGCTAATGCTGATGGCAGGGGACACATTAATGATAAAGAGTTGGTTGGAGCTTTGGAGCTGTGAGGCTGCAAGGCTCGATAAAGCTGTGTTTGATATCAATTCATTATGCTAATTTAGCTGCTGTATTCCCATAGCTAAAGCCCAAGTGAGGTTTGATGTCCGTGTGTGTATGTACGGTATGTGCGTGCATATTAGTGTGTCCTTGTGTGCAAGCACGCATGCTGTATGTGTGCTTAGCTCAGTGTCTAATGACCTTAATGATATTTTTCATTGCTGTTTTAATGAGGATGTAAATTCTTCTGAGGGAAAAAGTTTCATTAGGATAAACCATGTGCCTGGAAGTACAAAATGTTATGTCTCAGATAATTAGTGTTTTATGGTGATTAGTATGCACACAGGTGGATGGACAGTCTAAGATTAAAAAGCACATGAAGAAGAAAAATTGAAACCAATTCCAGGAAATATTCATACTTCATACTGTGTCGGGCTAAAAATGTAGCTGGTGGAATCCACCAAAAGTTCCTTTTGGGAGAAAGCAGAGCTCCTGTTATTATTGTACATTTCTGACCTATCACTCATATTCAGTATAGATCAAGGTGCTGAATAACCTCAAGGGTGTGTGTGTGTGTGTGTGTGTGTGAGAGGGAGAGAGAGAGAGAGAGAGAGAGAGAGAGGACTGATAGCATTGAAGCTGCTGAAAATGGACAGATGAAAGTCAGGTTATGGACTGACAGCTCATATGAAGCCCTCCTTTAGAGGACACTACAGAGACCATCAATCCACTGAGCTCTACTTCAGAGTGCCACTATCCACAGACCATACCAGCTAATGATCCACAGTCACAGTGAGCAGCAGAAACATGGCTGCCATTCAGCTGGTATTCAGAAGTCTCTCTGTTCATAATGTGTGACACAGTGAATTCATTACTGTGAAACAACAACATCACTGGAGTTAGCAGTGATACATCATGTTAGCAAATAGCTGCTTTGACCGCCATTGACATTGCTCTAATATTACACTGATGATTTTCACAACAAATTAAATCCTGATGAATGTGTCATTACCCAAAACTGCATCTGTGTAATCAGTCAGTGTTTTGGTTCATAGAGAAGACAACAGCATCATGTCAGACCCCTGATACTGTAAATGTAGTATTTTCAGTTTTGAATAAAGAAAACTTTGTAAAGTGAGAACAGAGCTGTCAGTCTGTGAAAGCTGTTTAATTATGTTTTCAACAGAACTGCAGAGTCAAAGCCCCTTTCAGATATAATGACTTATGTATCATAGATAGAGACTTGGGAAGCCAGAGGAAAGATTGTTGTTTATGTACTTGGATGAACAGCTTTCATCTGAATGCACTGATCACTACGTTGACGACTAATCCAGCATTTAATGCACCAATGGGGGATACATACTGTTGATAAGTAACTGCAGATAAGTAACCAGTGGTTTTGTATTTTGGCAAGAGAGTTTCAAACTGGAAGGTAAAAGCCCAGTTGATTTTTCTCATAGATAATTACATAGTTACATACCTCACATTTGAAGCACCTGTACGACTTGGATCGGGATGAAACTCTCTCAGTCTAATCATTTCAAAAGATGAACTGTGTTAGAACACATCTGATTCTTTGATTAAAAAGTGGAGAGTGCATCCCTTTGTACTCCAAAAAATCTGTGCAAAATCATTTGTACTTGCTTTACAGGAGGTACTTAATCAGATATAGTCTGTGGAACTTAGATGGTTTTAATGTTGGTTGACTGTGGCAGCGAAACATCTCAATGAACTTCATTTAAAAAAAAAGTAAGACTGCTTATACAATGACATTATATCACTGTTAACATTAGTGGAATGATGAAAACTCAGGCTTTGGTTTTGACGTACAGTATTGTAGGTGCATGATAATGATCTGTTTTCATGGCATTACATTAGACTGCAGAGTGACTGAGGGATGAAGTCAACAGCTCAGTGGGCTTGAACAGAGCAAAGCTCTCAACATGACAATGACTTTGTAAATACAGGGATTACTGCAGCCAAAGCTTAACACAGCCATGTCTGACAGAGGAAGTACACAGCTGAGATCAATGGAGCAAAACATTGTCATTCAGTAATAGCAGTACATATCTCCAGAGCCTGAACACACGTTCTCTATGGAGAGTTTGTGAACAAGATGAAACACCGTGCTTTTGTATAGAGCCTTTTTTAAAAAACAAAAGTAAACAATTACCATTTAGATTACATTTTGGAAATGAAGACAATGATTACACAGTTTTTCTTGTTTTTTCTTTATAACTATAGCTAGGGAGACAAGATGGTGTTCTTGAAGCATGCACAAAGAGAAATTCATTTTGCCTCATTAATATTGAAGTATAAATTGTAGAATCCATTACTTTTTGTAGTGATGAAAAAACCCCCAACAAAACATAAAAACAGACCAGGCCCAGCTGAGCCCTGAGCATTTTAATCACATAAGCTCATTCTCATAAGGACACTCATTTCAAGAGGACAATAATGAGCACTAATTACATTTTGAGCAGAAACCATTGAAAGAACATTAGCTGAAACTGCTGTTCTTCTCTTACTTAAAAATGCAAATTTAGCCACATTATACTGCTTGAGTTGACTGAGCTATCTTCCTTTGTGAGTTAGTAATATACAGGGGCTATCCCACAGAGCATAACAGTCACTACAGGCTCTGGAGAGGTTTGTATTACGTAAAGAAGGTTCTGAAAGGCTCATTTCATAAAATGAGAAGCAGATGAGTCCAGAGGATGTATCAGTATCCAACAGACTGAAACAAAGAGAGAGCGCATATAGCTAAACTGACACTGAGGTTACGACATTGTAAACAACACACATCTTGTGAGAGTGTGTATATGAAGTAGCTGTATGTACAGTTTTGTCTCTAAGCAACTGAGAACATATGCTGTTGTGCCCTTAAATGAGCAGGGCTCACGACAGCAACATTTACACAACTTTCACAACTTTGGACCAGTTTTTGTGCTTCTTCTATTTTACCTAGTAGCCCCATACTACTTTATACTCCTACTCCTACATTCCAGTGGGAATATTGTGTACAATATGTCACTCTTACTTGTACTTACTTGTCACATAATATTTCTATATTATTGTCGTATATGTAAGTAAAGATTTAAGACAGTGCTTTTTCTACTGCTGTCTGTAGACTCAAAGAGTTATGACAACAGGTCCAGCATTCAAAATCCAGCAACCCATATTTATTTACACTTTACTGCCTAACACCCACCAGATTCACAAATCTGATCTCCAATAGAGTGCAAAGACCAGAGACACGACGATACATTTTGGATTCTCTCTCAGTACCTAACCTACAGAGCAAGCCAAATCTAAAAGAAAGAACATGTCTGAGGTGACAGAATGTACTGCTTCAGTGGTGTACTCTCACTGTATGTCTGCGTGTGAATGATGTATAGAGTATGACTCACTGAGTTTGCGTGCTTGTGACTCAGAGACACACAAAGAACAAGAACATAAGAAGGGTTCAAATATTATCTGTGCTGTATGTATGAGGAATCTGAGCTCTCTGTCAAGTCACTGTAATTTCATGACATTTAAGCTTCCATGCTTTGTCAGTGGGATTACTACATTGTAAGTCTGAGCAGCTCCACTGTACTCTCTGCAAGGGGCTACCTGCTGGGCTCTCAAAGGCCAGATGGCTCCACAGTGACAGTGCTATTGGGCTGTTCACACACAATCTCTGGATGACACCTTGGAGATCAATTTCTTCCATTTAGCCAGAGTGGAGTCAATAGAGCGTATCAAACTTCTCAACTATTCCAGGCTGAACCCTCTGAGCCTGGGCACACTCCCAGAGTTTCAGCCCGTCTTCGCCTACAGCTTATCAGGCCAATGAAACAGCCTGTTTCAGGGTCCATTTCAGTGTTTTGTGCTAGAAAGGTGCACTTCAGACAGTCAGTGGATAAGGTATCACCTCACTAAAGGCATACAAATCATCATGACACACATTAAAAAGCTATGAATCTAACCTTCTTTTAATTCTCTATATAAATCTGAATTTTGCTGGAACTTCACTGAGCTGTGTGTTGCCATCTCCTTTCTTTATTTCTCTAATATTGTTTCCAAACTCCTCTAAAACCATCCTCCCCTGGGCTCCTGAGAGAGCAGAATATTGATAGCTCCAAATCAGTACGCTGCTTCCTCAGACTACTGACAATATCCAACCACAAGCTGGAGAATTCTAAATCTTTGGCTCACCAGTGAGTTGGACTCGTGATTCTTCAAAACTACATCGAACAGGAGATCCTCTACTTTAAGGGCTAAATGCAGTGTACAGGTGATCATAAGTGATGGTCAGCGTTTGCCTTAACTACCCAGCATGCAGTACTGTTTTGTAACACTCTTCCCTCACCCCACCTTATCTTACAAATTGTTTTCACTGTCCTCTGACTGCTTAATTATTGCTTCATGTTAACAGTGTTCTACAGGATTACTACAGCTCCAGTGTGGAGCGGTTCTCCTCCTGTTTTCACTCAGGGAACAATAATACAGTTTCAGCATCCACCTGTTATTAAAACATCATCTGGTCCTACACACAGCTTTTGTGGAATGTGCCAAACTGTTCTCCCTTAATCTTCACATACCAAGTCTGCACAGATATTGGGTCAAAGCTGCAGCATTGAGCCACAATGAGGATCTGAAGGCTGATTCTGCTGGAATAATGTGCTTTTTAAAGGTGCAGAGATTTGTTTCAAGACTCCCCACTCTAAAGGATATAGACCCTGATCCTTCAGAGATTCGATTTAGAGGAGAAATGGTTCCACTGCGGCGCTACCTGATAAATATGCCAGACTGCAGGCTTACTGAGTAGCATTTCCTAAGTAAAGTGACTGAGCTAAGTAGCTAAGCCAAAGCCTGGAACCTATAGCGTAATTAATGCAGCCTTTGGAGCAGCACCCTATGTTGCTTCTGCTCTAAGACTAAGTATCCAGCTGAGAGGTAACACATCACTTCTGGTTACAGACGTGGGCAGGTTTAATGTTGCTATAGAGGACTGTGTGTGACCTTCAGGATCTAGAAATGATAGGCAGTTTATTTTGTGTACATTATATGAAGATTAAGATGATCCTTATATATTGCAAAGCACATCAGAAATCTCCTGTTGCTATTGTTAGATGAAACTGAAATGTTCGAGTGACTGCAGTTGAAAAGGAGGCAGTTTAAAAGTATTTCTTTAAATTACTCATGTGATTCTGAAACTTCATGTATAATGGCATTAAGGAAATGATGACAAATAAGGCACACAGGTGCCTATGTTTGTTTGTCACACACTCACATCTACAGTATGTGATTTCTATTCGCACATTGCATATTGAAAACCGGCACGTTGTAATGATTGTTGACAGCAAACGGAAATGATAATGTAGACTACAAAACTAAATGTTTTTGGTCCATCAGTTAATTTAGCGCAGTTGTCAGGTGAAGTGGTCATAGATTCACACTGTGTAAGGCATCCTGTTCCTCTGTTCATTCAGCTCACGCTCCTGCACCCGATCCCATCCCGACCCTGTCACATTCTCCATGCATAGCTGTGTTTTAACTCAAACACTGAGCTGGAACAGAGACCTTGGTTTTGGTCGCTGCTATAACACAATTTAGGAATATTTTTGATATATTTCTGTTTCATCAACTCTGCAAGGACACCCTGTCTGCTACGGTCTCTGATGCCACTGACATTTAGTGTTCTAACCTTAAGAATGTAATAGAACATGAAGGGGAATTCATTTTTAAACCAGGACTGGACTTTAAGATTTTTTTGTCTTTCTGCTGACATGCCAGACTCTGCGGCAGGGTGTCAGGGGGCGTCTTAGAAGCCACATTGCTGCTCTTCAATTACATCACACTTCAAGGCCCCTTGTTTTTCCCAATGTTCATATTCGGGCCTGATGCTGGAAATTTGTCAGCCACAACAACAACATCAGGTCACAATCAGGCTGAATTCATGTAGTCTGGGTCTTATCTCATGCTTGTAGGTTTGGCTATTGTTTCTACCAGAAATGATAACGTTATTCAACAGATAAATTCTAGAAATATAGGGAAACAGTAGGACTAATCAAAAGGTTCCACCATTCCACCAAGAAATCAAACATTTTCATTGTTGTATTTGGCTGAAATCAGCTTTAAATGGCAGAAGCCTCCAGCACTACTGGAGCAATGTATGGCTGTGGACTGAAAAATCATCCTTTCATCTTTCCATTCACTGGAGGAATAGCAGTCAAAATGAATGGCAGCATGTGAATACACCCCCTGCCAAAAGTACAGAGCAATTACTGTTTGACCTTAGGTGAAGCTCACTGCTTATTAATGAGTGTGGTCTAATTACTGAAATGATATGAATCAGTCAGTTTGCCTGGTTTTGATCAATTACACCCACTGAGGACAGAGGGGTGTGGATGGTATGAAAAGCTAAGTACTCTTTAAGGTGTGCACTCACATACATTTAAGCCATTAGTGTAGTAACCCAAACTGATATCTTCAGATGTATTAGCAGCCTTTTAGTGGCTGTGCCAGAACAACCACTGCCTAAATATACTCTAGGAGTAACATAATAAAGACTGAATCTGTCTGAGTGTTGAACTGTACTGTCAAGGAATAACAAGCTGGGAGGTGGACTGCAGACACATCAGAAAACATAAAAGATAAAACTCAACTTGGTTTTCACCATCAACCTCCTATCACTGTCTACACAGAGAGCAATCAGTGGGCCCTAATCTGATTCTAAAGTCTGTTGGGCTGCATTAGGAAGTAGACCTGATGTTGCCTGGCACAAACACACAACCAGAAAAGACACAAATAACACTAAGACATAAGAGAAACTGATGGAAGGATTCTCTAAAACCTCAGGGCTTCATCTTTGTGTCTCCATGGTGTGTGATCACCTCAGAAAACCAGACACTGTGTGAGAGATAGAAAAGGGAGACATTTGGCTGAAGAGTGGAGAGAAGGGCTTTAGATACAATAGATTATATTGTATTGTTCACACACCTCAGCATATCAGATGACCTATACCGAATCTCCCAAAAGACTAATTTGAAATATCTCTGGGAAGAAGCAATGATAGCACTTTGATGTTATATTAGGACATCCAGTATACCCAGGAAACACAAAGTAGTGCCATTATCATCCCTCTGGCCAAGACAAGTACACACAGATTCCTTGAGATGAACTAGCAGATGGAGAGTAAATTACAGTTGCCAGTTTTAGAAATTCAACAGTGCTATCCTATAATGATGCCTAATAGAGCACTTCAAGTAATGCGTTTCCCGGAAAGATCCCCATACTCAGACTACTTTGTATTTCACAGATCTAAGCCTTTTTGTATCAATGATTAGCATTTTTGCTGAGCTTTGTCTTGAGGTGGCTCAAGAGTGACTGCAGTGCCATGAAAAATAAAACCAATATCCAGCTACTGCACCATGCTGTGGATTTCTGACTGCAAACAAAAGTACAAACAAAATATTATTCCCTGAAAAACATAAGCCATGTTGATATTACAGACAAAAGACAATGAATGCATCATAGAAAATGCTAACTGTGATGGATTATGGATTAAGTATTTGCAAGTTGCTTTGATTTTGATGTGAAAACAAATGGCTGGCAGGAAGACAGGGAAAAAAGCATACAAAGTCACAAGAGCTGCAAGGACCAGGTGGATCAATTTAACTCCAAATGGTCTGTAAACAGGTTCACAGAGCTATAAATGTGTGCAGTTCAATACTATTAATGCTTTTATCTTGAGATATAACACTTACTACAAAAGCCACCATGATGATGTCATTTCTTGAACGACACTTCAACACGTTCGACTTCTCTTGTAATTCCTGAGAGGCCCAAACACAAAGACCTAGCCAGAATGAATTATCCAGTGGAATGCAGGCTGAACAGCGTGGAGAGATTTCTGCCACTTAGCCAGACAAACAAACCAAGGCCTTTTCATGGTTTAAACCAGAGCTAGGGCTGTTTACTACACTACAGTTTGCACCATGCCCACTGTGTTTCTACATGAGCCTTGTGTATCCTGATAACAAATGGTGTTTTTCCTGGTAGATTTTGGCTCTTGGGGCCAGAATCCCCTCACTGCAAACTCTGCTGAATCATCTCCATACATCACCAAGCATGACTCACTCAACAGAGATTAGCTGTCTCTCTATGTTGGCTATGACTTTCACCTGGCAGGGATCAGGGCCATTACACTTTATCATCTCTAAAGGTAAACACTGTGAACTGATGGGCCCATGACTTTCTCTACGCCCTCATTTTCTAGATGACGTTTGATTAAGTGTGAGGTTATATGTTTACAAGTTTGGTTTTGACTTGACCTCAAATGACTTTGTAATGTAATAATTAGATACATCCCACTGGCAGTTAATTAAAGGTTCAAGTGCATTTATTTTTCTGATAAAATGCCACTTTAGGCTTAATTCAAAGTGAGTGGGAAGTAATCATTTACTTATTAAAATTATATCTTCAATAATCCACCATCAAACACACATTAATTAAAAGAAATCTACAGAAAGAATACAGGCATACATACACACACAGGTGGCGCAGACTCTATCCATGCTATTTCCAAAAGGTCACTGCACAGTGGATAATATGATTGAACATTAAATATGCTTCTTAGAATGCATTGCATTCTTGAATGTTCTGCCTATCTTTCTCTCTGTATCTGGGATCACTCAGCTAAAACAGTGCTGATTTTCATTGTTCATACATTATGCATAACAATCTGCTGAAGGTCAGACTCTCCACATTTTCTAAATGTTTTGGACATATAATCCTACAGGTGGATGCAGCATCTGACAGATGGATGTACCTATGACTCTGCGAACACAGTGCTTTCCTCCTGTAATCTGACTCTGCAGGGTTATTTGTGACATGTGATATCTAGACAACACTACCAGACTCACTGGAGGAGTCTGAACTTTATTTATCCAATGCATTTTGGCTCATGGCCTTTTTTTTTGTTTGTTTTTTGTTTTTTACAGAATACAATGAGAGCGTGGATATATCACATGATCATCTTAATTGAGCCACTCAGGGCTTGACACATGCAGTTGATGATCAGTCCTGTTGTTGCATATAAACCTTGCAATACCACATGATCATAACATACAGTTAATAACATACAGAAATTATTGAAAATTGTATAAACATTTTTCAACCTGTTAGTAATTACAAAATTATCAAGAAGAGTCTCTAATCTTAAAGTGTTCATTTGTCCCTCTCTGTTATGATAAATGCCAGAATGTTGCATTTCATTTCCTGGGAAATTAATATTAGCCCCCCTGCCGGGTCCCAAATTGACTTCATTAGCAGTAGCAGCCCATCAGTGAATGTTTAACCTCCACAAAATGTCCGGCCACCGGACGTGTTTGGGCAAGATAGGAAACACCTCTCTCCACCAAGATTACTGATGAAGGGCTTTGTTTGAAAAAGCATCAGTGGATTTATTTATTTGCATAAAACAAGTAAATGAACCCAAGGGTAGAAGACGTGTCTCATTACTGTAGCCACTTTTTTTCTTTGGGTTCTGCAGATGCTTCTATTTTTCATTATAAGACATTGTGGGAACCTTACCAAAGAACACCCACAACCTTTCCCTGGGCTATTGTGTGTGTTTTTTGTGCTATTTGTTTTTAAACAACTGACCTTCAAGTTCCCTATATAAATATCAGGCCAACAGCTGCTTTATCTGCAAAATAAACAAAATAAATTCTAAGTACACTGACTTAGAGTGTCTGCCAATGCTCTGTGCAGCATTTATTGTGCTAGTGGGTATACTTGGGAGCTCAGGACATTCTGCTGCCTGCCAATGGCTTCTCAAGGGTGCTGCACCACAGCAGGTAATGACGGGGCTTGCTGGGTGTTTCATTACCCTGAACTGGTTTGGCCATGCGGGCTTGGCTCAGCTGGGCACCAAGTCTGTTAGTCCATGGCTGACTGGGAATTCTCTCCACCTTAGTAGACCGGACTTCCTCTGTTACCAAGAGTGCACTCACTCTCCTGGTTGCTTCCTCTGTTTCTGATCATATCCACAATGTGATGATTATAGGGAATGTAGATGATAGATATCCTGTACAGGTGATTTATTTTTGAAAATTAAGGATCATTCCACTTTGTTTGTTGCTGTTTGAGGACTGCTGTATTTCAATAGCATTAGTTGAATTTGTCCTCTCTATTTGGTTATTGTCAATTAATACTAAACTTATGCATCATACTTTTGCTTCTACTTCAATGCATAGATCATCATTATAGGGTCTATCACTGAACTTCACCCTGTGTCTTTTTTGCTGTTGGTTGTTGTCGTTTTCTTACTTAACTGTTACCTATTTTTAAAAAGAGTACTTTGTTGTTTTGATGTTATATTTATATTGGATGTGTTCTTGTGTTTCTGTGACTGTTGACTTCAGTTTATTAAAATCTCAAGAACAAAAACTATTTAAAAAAAAAACAGGAAAAAAGACAGAACAGGAAATGATCTTAGTCCCCAGTCTGTATGTAAGCCCATGAACAAGCCTTTATATGAGCCTTATATAACCCTGTAAAAGCATCTATGCCTGTATTTCCTCTTTAATTTGTTCTGTGGAGGAGGGTCTGTCTTTTA
This sequence comes from Lates calcarifer, assembly GCF_001640805.2. NCBI lineage: Eukaryota > Metazoa > Chordata > Actinopteri > Centropomidae > Lates > Lates calcarifer. The sequence continues at coordinate 3,345,217 of NC_066853.1, forward strand.
AATTGTCTCTGAGATTTCCTTCATGTTTCTTGAGTATTACATTCTGTGTCTGTGTCAATTACCACACACATACAATAAAACAGTACCAGTGAGGACTGTCAAAAACAGAAAATAGCAAATGTAGCCCATTTGAATGAACAAAGAAAGAGACACAGCTGTGCAGATACACAGATAACTGATGATGAGAGGCACAAATACAGTGTATTCATCTCCTGGATTATTTCAAAGTGCGTTCTCTCCATTTATCCACCCGCCCATGTTTGTCCTGTGGAATGGTTAACAGCTCTATGGCAATAGCAAAATGTGTGAACATCAATGGGACCATGCATCTGAAATATGGTACTGCTGGAAAGGTGTACCACATTAACAAGAGATGTTTTAACTAATGACCCGTGATACCAGTTCACCATGGTTTATAACACGATTCTTTAAATTGTGTTTATGGTGTTGGGGAGCCCCATTCTGCTTTTGCCTTTCTTTTTTATTGGCGTTGATGCCTCACACGTTTTGTACAAACTAACTGAACCAGAGACTAAATGTATTTCCTTCAAAGGTTGTGATGAAGATCAAAGTAGAACTGCTCACCAAGCCCACACCACACTGAGCGCAAGTTACACTATGAAATTACTGTGGGCTAAAACTGTTCAATATGAGGACAGTTTAATATGGTGTCTGGCAGAGCAATATATCTCTAAATGGGTTTTGCATTTAAAGCGAAAGACACATTGATAAAGGAGAAGAGAAAAGGAGGCGAGGAGAGGTTAAAGAGGGAAGGCTCAGACTGCGACTGACTGATTAAAATGACATTCAAGGTGTCAGATGTGGTGCTTTAGGGAGATTTCATATCCACTCCTCTCACACATTGTTCCTAATGGACCGGATTTATCAGCCTAATATAGTCCACTGGCCCTCTGACATGGCATTTTAGATGGCTCAGCTAAAATACATGTTGAGTAGAATGAAGTGAGGAATGAGACGGAAGGATCCTGTTATGTCTAAACCTAAGAGATAGAATCTATTTTTTTCTACAAAGCATATATGAAAGTAGAAACTTCAGATAAATATTGGAGAGGACTGACATTTAATATGCTTTGATAATGACAGAAATGACATTTATTTTCCTATTAAAAATATCCACCGCAGTATGAACCAACACATGAACTGTATAATAAAGGAAACACACAAAGTCTGGGTTTACAAGCATGTTAATTATGCAACAGATAATAATGTAAAAAATATTGCACTACTGCAAATGTCATGTGAAATCCCTTATTGTATTGTATGTAAATGCTTTAAAATGATCATCATACTCACAGCAGTCAGATTGTATCTAAATCTACTGACTAACAGAGCGTAACAAGGACACCTGCTGCGACTCTGCAGGACGTTATCAACCACAGTTTAGTCTGATCTGACTATCAAAAAGCTGGAAGAGGACATCAGCAGCCACTGAGAGTCCAGTCTACCCTAATATAAACTGTACAGGCAAAACATTCCAGACACCTCTCAGTATAATGCAGTACAATTCAGCAGCCAGTAGTAGAAAGCAACTGAGTACATCCACTCAAGAACTGTACTTAAATACAGTTTTGAGGCACGTGTACTTTGCTTGAGTATCCCCATTTGATTCTACTTCAAACATCTTTCAAAATATGTTCTATTGTACTGTTTGCTTTACATGTATTTGACAACTGTATAAAATCTAAATAGTACCTATAAAATACAGTGCATTGTTTGATTAAACTGCTGCCCCTTGTAACATTTCAGAGTTGTTAGCAGTTCCACCAAGGACACATTTTCCCGCTAACCTATGACCCCCAGGTTAAAAACTGCACTAAACCACCAAACAGTATACAACATCTTTACAACAGTGAAATGCATACACATTACTTGTAATAGAGGAGTTTTACATTCTAGTACTTGCTTGTACCTAAGTTAAGGATCTGAGCACTCCTTCCACCAATGAAAAATTAACATTGGAACCTTTATGAAGAGAGGACTGTGGTATTACACTACATTGGGTAGCTAGGTCTATATATGCCAAGTATTAGAGCCAATCCTATACCTAAAATGCCCATGTGGTATATTGCATTAGGTTTAAAAAGGGTGGAGACACATGTCAGGGACACAAAAATGATGATAGTTAGACTGTGTGGTGTATTGAGGAGGGAACAAACGCACAAACACTCAACACACATAGACCCACAGCTTGGCTAATCCAGAGCTATGTGTCAGCTGGCATTTTCTATTCTGGAGGGAAATGGGCTGTGACAGACATTACTGCAGCACACACAGTCTGAATAAGAAAGAAGCCACTGCTCCTCCACTAGAAACACACCCAAGGTTACACTGCACTCTTAACACACGAGAAAGAAGAAAGAAAGAACAAAAGAAAGATGATGGATAGATAGATAGATAGATAGATATATAGATAGATGTTGTCATTAAACAATGACTTTGACAAATACATCAAATAACAGCACATGCAACTGACTGCTAATCAGTGGATTTCATACTATTGCATAAGAAAAGAGTAGGAGGCTTTGGTAAGGGATGACTTCCTAGTCATTAAAACACACTTTGCACTCTAATGTGCACCAGTGTTGAATTAAAGAAAGACCCTCAACACTATTCAACCAGTTTAGGGCATTGAAAGTCCAGCCAGATGCCTTTCCTCTACACTCACCACTCAATCAACAGAAGCAGAAATTCTCTCTATCCAGCGTGTTTCCATGGATATGAATATGACTGACATCTTCACTCTCCAAAACCACATTTTTCTAGCGTGGGCAAAAGCAAATTTATATGCCATCACACGCATATGCCAGATGTGTAGATGGCAAACACACAGTATCAAGCTTAATAAAGCTGTGTTTAGACATAATGACACTCATAATAAGGACCTCTCGGTACAATTATGCATCTGCTGCAGGAGATCAACATGATCTACACTCACCACTCAATCAATCTGTATTTTCCTCTCTGATATATTGAGTCAAAATGCTTCATTTTATAACCAAAACTGTACGTGTGCCATGTGTTTTACAATTAATTCCAACTTTCTGGCAGCTGCCACCAAGTCCCATACAACTCCAAACATTGCTGCAATTATATCCATCAGCGGAGCACTGATCAAAGAATCTGGAAAACTGTTGCACTGCTCATTAAACCAGTGATAAACATCAACACATGGTATCAGTGTGAGCCAGGTGTTTACAGTATTCCTCGCCTGCATCTGTCACGTTAATAGAATTCAGGGCTCTGACTGTACCTGATTTAAATGCCACCAGTGAACAACACAATGATGCCTCAGGGTCATCTTCTTTTTTCACATGGAAAATGAGCACTACCTCAAAACTATGACTGACACATATACTTAACAAAGTCTTGACCTGAGGAGGCCAAGGTGGATGATTGGATGTACAAAGCAGGTAGTGAATGCAGATATAAAGGACTAGGATTTGGTTTGCATAAATTGAGCTACATACCTAAGCTCCATAATGTATGAATACACACAAATTCAAAACGAATACACACAAATTCAAAACATTCAATTTGTTTAAGGTGAAGGACTCCTGTGGAGCAGTGTCTGGCAAGGACAAATGAGAAACATCCATCAAACTGTGATAAATGGCTCACTTAATCAAAGGTTGAATGATGATGAAGTTATTTGTGTCTGTGTTGGCCCCAGCGTAATGTTCACCTCGCTGCATTTCTTCTCATTCAACCCCAAACTAAAGCCAGCTGTCCTTACAGAGAGGAGGAGGTGAAGGCTGGAAAAAAGAGGAGCTGGAGAAACCTAAGTCCATTACAATTTCTTCATCTACTGATAATTGACCATAGAGAGACCTGCTCCTTGCACGAGGGAAGGTTTGAGGTAACAATGAAAATACTGTATTAGTCTGACTTGGGAGCAGTCACACTTTACTCTAAGAACATTAGTCCGACTGGTAGCTTTACTAACCAAATAAATAGTCTATGTAGGCTTTCCCCTCTTTGTGCTATACATTTGTAGCAAGTGAGCAGCATACAAAGGGCTAAATACGTACAATGGGCTGTCCACTAATCACAGGATTGGTGGTTTGATTCCCAGCTCCTTCGGTCCATGAATGGAAGTGTCTTTGGACAAGCCTCACATTACACTTGATGACTGTGTGTTAAACCCAAAAGGTCTTCCACAGGTGTTTGGGTTCAAAAGATCTGGTAAGGTGCACCTAAATACAATGAAGCCATCATTAATGTTATTAATTTCAAGTGTGCAGTGAGTAAATAATATTTTCCACTATTGCTACCATACAACCAAGGCCTCTGAAGCCTGTTGATTAGAATAATAATCTAATCACTGGCAATCCCCTGGTTTAGCCACGGGAGCAATTAACCACTGTCTAAATATAATAAGTGAGTGTGTATTACAGAGCATTCCTACTAAGCAACAAATGTCACCTCCCAGGTGTTACTATTTGCATAGATGAATGAGTCACAGTGGATACCGCTCCACCTCCATAGTTCAGCCAGCCTTACCTCTAAATTAAGGCACCAAAACAATTGTGTTCTGCTTGTGTTATATAAGTTGACACAATAATCATAATTCATTTCTTTTCCACTGATGTCACAGCTTTTGTGGTTCACTGACTTCATCGAGGTTGAGGTTATATGTATTTGACCTGAGTGTGAGGTCTTACCACTGCCCTGCAGTCTTCACCACAAAGTTAAACAGTGGGCTGTTGAGGTAGTTATGCTCCATGGATTGGTAAACAGATGTTTACAGGGTGTTGATGAAAGTGGGTTACATCTGACAACACCATGCAGCCCAATCAAAGAAGAACCCATGTCCCTGGGATCCACTAAAAGATAGTGACAGATGCAACACACGTGCTAATTTCTAAGTTGTATTAACATGAGGTACTTTAAAGATACTAGACAGTGTGAGGCCCCACATCTGCACACTTTGTCCTCTTGTATTGGACTATGATTTTAGCCAACCTCAAATCAGATGATCTAACCCAACAGTGGAAATCCAGGATAACTACAGCAGCTCTGTCTACTTAATCAGTTGTAGGTAGCACACCTGTATGAACTGTGGACTTCCTCTTGGGAGTGCCGCATGTGCTCGGTAGACATTTTGACTTGTGAAACACAGGTGTAACTAATAACACTAGCTTCTGTTTTGGTGTACCAGTTCCAGGGGTCTGGGTATTGTACACACTGACTCATTGGGATATTTCAACAGAACAGAGGAACCATTAATGTTATGGATTACACCTGTGCATTTGTTTCTGTGAGTCAAAAGGTCTGTAAAAAACTACAAAAAGGCTACAAGGGAAAGCATGGATATACAAAGACATAAAGCCGTGTACAATATTCATGAAAACAGTCTTTGACAGGAAGCAGGGCAATGAGAAAGAAAATGGGCTGACACTATCATAAATCATGAATGCCCAATGCTCTGCTGAGCAAGACAAAACACATACACTGACATGTGTAGTATATAAAGACAGTCCGATAGGAACATGAATAAATCATAAGAAAAATTCATAGACGGTAGATTCACTGAGTCACAAGTTTATTTGATGCAATTCAGGAAAACAGCCTTGCAGTAAATCCAATGACTGTGAAGTTTACTGGATAAAGCTCAGTTTTTGCTGACACTGTACCAGAGAGTTGTTCATTTAGCCATTCAACTATGTGTTATGTGCTGTGGAAGAGTGAAGAGTATTGTGATCTGTTTCCTAGAAGGTTGAAGGCTGTGAAGCTCCAACAGCACAACATAATCCAGACATCTATAGAGAACATATTATTACATATGACAGTAAATTCAAATGAAGGACTTACACTATACCATATACAGTATTATGTTGAGTAAAGTTACAGATATACTGGCTTCATAACTGGTCATACGGAGAGTACAGAACACTTTAAGTATCTAAAACAATAAAATTAAAAGTGAGTGTAGGTGTGGAAATGTGCTGAGTGTTACAGCTTGTCTGTCTGTTGCTCTGCATGAAAACTGCTGCTGCAGCCACAACCCATGAGGGAAAACAGGCATCATTAAGCTGCTTGACAGTATCCATCTGGAATGATGGGACACCAATGGAAAAGAGCTTCACCTCCCTGTCACACACAACACTGCAGTGTGTCACCTCAGTGTACTTTTGGTCTCTAAACCTCAGATCATCAAGGGAACCAAAGAGACACACATAATCAAACATATGGGGGCTGCAAGCACACATAAGTGCACATGGAAAAAATTGAATCCTCCCCTCATTTCACTGACAGCCAGCCTGACAGCATCTACTTTAGATGATTTTGCTCTCTCCCATTTGCTCTCTTCCTCTTCACTTCTCTGTCCTCCAGAAAGACTGATCTAATAGCTAGAAGCATGTCCCAGTGGAGGCCCTCCAACCCAGAAACATGCAGGCCTGCTGGTCGCTCTGGTCCACTGAGCTCTGAGCAAATCTCAAGCTCTTATTCCCACCAGAGAGACAGAGGGCAGCAGAAATAGAAACTACCTGGATCAGAGATGATGGAGTTTAATCATGTTATCTTTATCTGTGCTTTAGTGACCTCTCCGCTGGTGTAGTCTTTATCTTTCCAAAGGCTTTCTTTTATCTCTCTATCATTCTCAGAATTGAATTGAAATCCACATCTATAAGCAGCAGAGCAACAGATTTTTAAAGATAAAACAGTATAAATCCATCATCTGGACTCAAACTTAACAGAGGAGCAGTACAAATCTGAACAGGGGGACACGGGTCCATTAACTTCTACTTTTCCACAGCTGCCAAAACACAGAGGCAGACTGAAGCAGTGGTTCTATGGATGCTGTCTGGATACAGACATTCATGCCCTCTCAAGATAAATTGTGATAAATTAGTTCATTCTTTATGTTCCATCTAAAACAACATTTCAAGCTGTCCATGGTTTGTAATCAAATACCTGCCAAACAATCCCATCTGCCTTTACTTTGTATTGCAACTATTGGCATGCTGACTAAGATGATGAACGTGCTGACACTTGCTTAAACTTGTGACCATATTAGTAGACTCTTAGTCTAACTTGCCTCTGTGAAGTTTTCTATCAGATCAATGCATGTGTTTATATAGCTGTCATCTTCAAATGTCATAGGAGACACAAAATGAAATGAGGACAAAGATAAAAAGCAATTTGAGTACTGTATAAAGACTGAAGGCTTGCGTTTCATATTGTCAGCCTGACTTCTTAGTGCCATTCAGTCAGTAATCATTTACAGACTTATGGAAAATGTGAGAGCATTATGATCCTACCACCACACCATCACAACTACATGTCTGTAAAAGTAGCACAAAGCAATCTGAAAGGAAGCTAAAAAAAAAAAAAAAAAAGGTGACCATAGAAACTTGCTATACTATAGCTTGACTAACTGGAGAGGTGGAATAAAATACTCAAGTGCAAAAAGCAGACAACAAAAGAAAGCAGTCATAAATCACATGTTCTCTGTGGAGTCTCAGATACAATCTTCTAACAGCAAGGGAAACTAGAGCTCCAGCAGTCATTAGCATCTGAGTGCAACTGCTGCACCATATCTGCACATTTACTGTAAATGAAACCACTCTGCATCACAACATCAAGAGGGGAGGAGGCTGGTTAATGAGGTGTATTCATAGGATTAGATCAATTTGTTCCCCTCTGTAATCCATCCTCATACTTTATGGAGAGGTAAGTGGCTACACTCTCACCCAGTTTCACCCAGTTTCACCCAGTTTCTCTACAAGACCCTACACTCACAATCATGATGTGGAACATGAAATTCACACTAAAACCAAAGCTCAACACAAATCACAGCTCTGAAACAATCTATATGCATCTGTCACCATGATGATTAGGTCATGAACCATATGAACCCATTACCTGAGAGATCATGTCATGAACCCATTACCTGAGTGCATGTGCTGTAATGAACTGAGTTTATGTTCATGAATTGAGGAGAATAAAAGCTGCACATTCATCTACATGACAATGGGAGAGTGAGACAGAATCTTGTGTTGATCTTGTGACAGAGGTGCTTCAACATCAGTGTTGTGGATATGGCTATTTTTATTATATGCTGAATGTTGCCGATGATTTTCTTTATACGATATTGTAGTTGCAAATATCTACACAACTAAGAAAAAAATTGACATCAGTTCCAAGTCAACAATTAATAAAATGCTGAATATTAATTCAGAATATTTTTTAATGTAAATTTGCTGTTACCACAAAACCAGCGCATTGAGATGAATAAAAAATTCATGCACAATTACACATGTTGAAACCGAAGTGACTGGCTGCAGTTATACAAACTACAGTCCAATAACAATGACTCAGCCCTCATGACAAGGTTAATGAGGACACATCCCTCTCTCTCTGTGGTACAAACATGCTGTGAGTGTTTCCATCTGTCACTTTGTCACTTTGCTCCTTGTTGTCATTTCTCCATTTCTATTTACCGCTCTCCATCATTCCTCCATTTCTATTTACTGCTTTCCATCTCAGCACTCTTACCTCTGTTTTCTCCTGGCATGTTCTCTCTCTTTTCTCGCTTTCACTTTTTAAATTGGACTTTTGGACATTGACTTTGCAGTGTCAATACAAAGATTTCAAGGATGCAACCATTTTGCCACCATTTTTTTCCATTTAGTTTCATTGAATTCTTTTGACAGCCTGTGTTACAGACACATTGTAGCTACAACATCAGAATTGTCTTAGGAATTACATGGAAGAAAAAAAAAAAACAACAAAATTTGTACTAAATGTTGCATCACTGGCATCTGAATGGGATGTAATGATAAAAAGCAAAGATGTAGAGATGCACATTCTATCTGCCTGTTCTGTGCTGACAACAAACAAACACAACAAGCCTGTGTTTAAATAAAAAACAAGAAATATCCACCTCTTCTCTTGATAATTATATTATATTATATTATATTGGCATAGCTGTTCACAGCATCGTGATTCACTATCAGCAGCAGTCTGACCTACAAACTGCCGTGATAGATCTTGGATCATCTTTCTTAGCACCAGTATCTATCTGTTCAGTCCCTGGTTCCTCTGGTGAAAATGCAGGTGAAGTATCTTAATTCTTCAAACCTAGATACAGCGGCTCACAAATTCTTGCTTGTAGTAGAAATTAACAGATAGTTACAAAGATCTTTTTTTTTCCCTCTCTCTCTCTTTTTTTTCACTTTCCATTTCATTGTGAAGGGATATTATTTTTGGACCAAAACTAATTCAGTACAACTTCACATCAAACACAGAGCAGGCCATCTTACCACACTAAATTTGTAGCTCTATGGGTCTGTGTGAATGCGCCTTCTCTAAATGAAAGGAATTTCTGATCTCAGCTCTGCTTTGATTGAATATGAGCTCAGGGCCCACAGCCTTGAGAGCCAAGCAACAACTGACACACTTTCTGCCTCTGAGAGCTCATTTGGCACCGTGGAACATGCATGCCACACTGGTGTGACGTCCCCAGGGCACCCTACAGTGGTTGGTTTGTGTGTGTGTGTTTGTGTGTGTGTGTGAGTGTGTGAGTGAATGGGAGACTCAAAAGAAATAATCCTATTTGAATTTGAAGTCCACAGTTAAGAACTGCTCTGTTTCCTGACAAACCGGCTGTCTAAATCTCTGCTGCCTTGAATAAATTGAAGAGGATGAATTTATTGCAATAATATCAAGTGGATAAATGGAAAAAATACACACAAACACACACACTCAACGAGAGGGTGCATATAATTCAGTATATACAATATATACACGATACCGCTTAAGGGCTATACTTGCATTTAAAATTTATCAGTGTTATTGGTAGTCTTATTGCCATTACTATTACTATTGAAATGGTCATTATTATTTTTATAGATATTATTACTATTATTAATATTACTTCTCTACATCTCTACATGGAATCTGTATTATACTATGTTCCTATGTTCTCTTTCCCTTTCCCGTCTGTTGTGATTTGGCATTATATAAATAAAAATTGACTTGCCTTGACAATACAATTCAATACAATGATAGAAAGAAATATACCAGAAAACATCTTTAAGGAGTTTTCAAAAAGATCAAACAAAAAAATCACGTGAGAACATGCAGGCATATACCAATAACATTAAATAATTTAAACACAAAGTATTGCTTCCAGTTAGTCTATTTAGAGCAAACAATCTGTTGATCAAAGGCCATAGAGGAGTCACATTTATTTGCTCAGTTTCTCTGACACTTCTTTTAGATCTAAAGGTCTGACAGCCCTGGTGTCACAGCCACAAAATCATCATCATTTCTCAGGATAAATTATTCAGCATCCAGCCATGAGCCCATATGAAAACACCCCGTGGAAACTCTGAAAGATTTTTGTCAGCAGAAAAGAAAAAAGCAGACTGGGTAGATTAGGGCCTGTGATCATCTAATTTAAACTCACAAGAGGAGTTTTTCTTCTTTGGTGAAATTAATAAATCAATCACTCTCTCTCCCTCAGAGCTGAGGCAGAGAGTCTTTTCTAAATCAGCAGAGCCTTAGATCTACAAGATTGTTTCAAGGAGTTCTTGGCAAAGTCATAATGAACATCTCAAAGACATCACACACTTAATATTAATTAATTTTAAGAGTTTCTTCTAGATGAAAAATATGCATTTTGTATGTACATGGACTGGTAATGATTGAAAATACAGGCCTGTCTTAGTGTAAACAAGCTTTACCAGCATAACAAAGTGACAGCAACGCAGGAATCTGACTAATACTGACCTTAATAAGCAGATTGGGTCTGACGTCACGATCCACATTAAACACATTAATACTTCCTGTTCTGCTCTAACCATTTTCTGTGGTGAGATCATTTTGATGCTCTAAGCTACCACTCTAACCATCACATACAGCACATGGTTCACAATGCACTTTAATGTGAAGAAAAAGGCTTTTACTGACTGAAAATTGACATGACTTTTCTAAGAACCCTTTTTACAGTATGTACTTTCTGTTGGAAAGTCATTTTCATCATCAACAGCATGAAATAAGGAATATTAGATTTAAAAACATGTTTAACAAAGACTGAAAAGGAGAGGCGCTCAGAAAAAGTCTGAAGTTACAACTTATTATAAGAGTTACAAAAAAGTGAATTGGTTAGAGGAGGAGATGCATGTAACGAGGAGCAGGTAGGCAGCTGGTTAAAGCTTAACAAAGAAGTTCTTTTCTCTCACGCTCAGATTTTCTGTGTAACATCTCTTCTCACTTCTATTATACTGATTTAAATTTGATCTAAATTAGCACTGGAGTGGGGTCAGTACTGGCAGATACCCTGAGCTAAGTTATGAGAATATGAGAGAAGGAGGATTGATGCAGCCATACAAAATCACTTACAGTAGCTATTTTCTGGAGTTAATCCACCACACACCACCTCTTGCATTGGCACTGACAATGGATGTAAATCATGAGATGCAGAGTTGGATGTGGATGTGATCCCTGGGGATACTGGGCTGGTTTAAACCCTGCTTGGAGGTGGGGCAGCACTTTTGTCTACATTTGAATTACAGATAGTGATAACGTCAGTGTCAGTATAAGACTTGAAATGCAGATTAAGTGATGGAAGTCCATCTAGCTATAATGATGTGACTGTAGATATGATAATGTAACACAGCTGCAGCTGTTGCAGTGAGAAGTCTTCCTAAATGCCTTCTCCTAACAAACCTTCAGGCCAAACAAGCCAAGACAGAAACTGACTTTCTACATGTCTGTCCCTCTGTGCCTCTATTTATGTACAAGGACGTCTGTTTAGCTGTATAATGCACTGCCTATTATACAGTATATACTATTCTATACTGGATCATTCTTTCTTCATATAACCTATGTAGTTATTTATCACACTGCAGAGTTCACAGCCAGACTCATAAATATGGTGAATGACATCATGACATTTCCATAGATAGTATCTATTATGTCATTGAAGACAATATTATATTTAACACCATGCTTAAATAGCTCACACTGGTATACAACAATGCTATAAATAACTAATTGTGAGTGCCTCTTTGCATTTGTGTGTAAGTGCACAGCTTACATTAGCATTACTCTGATCTGTATACACAAACTGCCTTGTACAGCTTTGTGTATTTCACTCTTCCAATCAGCTAAAAACATCCACAATTTCAAAGTAAACAGAGATAAACAAAATGCATCATACTCGCGCTCCACACAGACCTGAAGGCATTTGGAGCAGACACATAATTACATTCATCAAAAGGCGAATGCAGATCATGATTGTTTCATTCTTTAGCATGGCTGTAGGCCGTGTGTCCTACTTTACTGAAATGCAGCAGTCTAACCATTAGTGCTTTGGGACTGTGATTACAAAACATGTAACATGATAGTGTTTTTAAAGAAAATTACAAGCGCACTGAAATCAGCTTCCTGTTTAACACTATCTCTGTATTCATGTGCCCATGAGGAGTATTTCTTTGTACCAATAATCTAAAAAAGAACCCAGTGAGAACCTGGAAACACCACAATCAAAAGTAACTGGTTCATTCTGAAATGAGTTTTTTGTTTAAACCTCAGCTTCATTAAAACCTTTTCAAAGAATAAAAATCTATCATGTAAATGTACTTTTCAATTACTGTCTAGTTTTGGGATATCTGAGCTGTGCACTTGCTTCACCTAAGGTCATGATGGTCCACTGGGAAGAACCACTTGTGAACTATTAACTGGTGACATTTCCTATTGTAGTTTGAGGGAGATGAACAAATGAGTCACCTCTGTAAAAGCTTCTGTGCTGTACCTATACCCAATACCATTTCCCACACTATCTCTCTGAGCTGCTGTCACTGCAAAACTGTTTTTCACAGGCAGCCTGCCAGACTGGGCAGCCACCACATGCACCTCTACGATGTGCAGAGCAACCACTGGTTTATTTATAAATCAAACCGGTCAAATGTGCTGCCACTTTAAGGGACAATTAAAGTTAAACGAGGCTTCAGAATGATCAATGCGCTCCCCTCTCCAGCACTATCTGGCACCTTCTTCACTGCTGACAGTGCTCAAGGCAAGTACACTTATGCCTTGAAAATTACGAAATCATTCATATTATTGTTGATGTGTGAGTACTAATGTGATCCATTCCCAGACATGACTACTTAAAGAAAGTGCAGGCATGTGCATTGTGTTGGTCCATATGATTAAACAGCAGAATGTGAGGCAGAATCGTTGGCAGCTAATAATAAATTGTAACTTTCATACCAGGGGAACTAACACAAGTAAGCTTTTCTTTCCACTTTTACGAGGTAGGACCATGAGCTGTGACTATGAATATCACTTATCTCCTTAGAGAGGAGCTAAATGGTAGAAGAACAAGCTGACACATTGATGCTACTTTACTCTCCTGCAGTGTGGTTTGAGATTGGGGGTGTGTGTGTGCGCACGATCCCCTCTAGACAATCTGCCAGCTAAAGTATGAACTATGAAATATGCATCTGCCAGAAATGTAACACAGGGTCAAAGGTCTCAATCCAACTGGGTTACTCCTAAAAAAACTTCACAGGCAAAAGACAAAAACTGAGAAGCATATACAGCACCGTTTACTGCTTCATTTTGCTAACCTACTGCTCTGCTGTGCTGAAGTCACTGCTGAGATTCCTGCAGACAGCAATTATGTAATCATTCACTTACTGATATGACCTGTTTCTTTTCAGCTATTGTTGGACACATGAAACAAGTCTCTAGCCTCTTTTCTGACTGACTGGATGAGAAATAAAGCAGCTGACACTGCTTTGAACCTCAACTTTTGGCAGCACTTCTCTCTGCCAAAAAAGCCCACCAGGTGCAGTGCTTTTTAATAACCAGCTGCATTCCAAGCACCATGCAGTTCTAATTGCTTTCTGTGTGAAATAGGCAGTGGCAGTATTGTATTATATAAATGCACTCTAATGGGTCATTTCTTAATTTATCATACTTTCCTCATAGACAGAACGTATTAACAAAGCCCTTGTATTGTTTATGGAGACAAACTGACTTGTGTTTTCATAAAGAAGGGTTTCTCGTTTATTTCCCCCTAATTAGTTTACACTTAAAAAGCTCGTCCAAACGCAGCCGTGATGATGAATTATCACCCAGCCTTGTTAGAGGAAGAGAGAGGAGGTGGAACTGCTACCTGTGTGATTGCATCATTGCAAATGCATCACTGCAATCACACAGGTAGGCAATAAACACATACTGGCTTGAAAGAAATAACAACATATTATCCACTTTAATGAAAAGGCAAACAGAGCTGAGCAGAGAGACTGAAGCAGATGTTTGCTGCTACAGATATAATTGCATTCTGGCTCTTTCAGTTACACTTATGAATAAGCCTAAAACAAAGTTTTATCTCTCTTCACAGTTTGCTGCATATTTTTGCTTTTGCTCAAAAATAAGTTACACTGGGTCTTAAAATCAATGTATGAATGTCTTTCAATAATAAAATTGTGTCCTTAAGGGATGAAATGACTAAATAAATGTTTTACCTGAACAGAATACTGAAAATGGATTAGTTGTAAACTCTGCAGTATGTGACATGGACACTGCATCAACACTTATGCATGGTAACTCTAGTTTAATAACCAGAACTGAACCTTCAAAACAGCTTCAGTTGGTGTAACCACTCCTTGGCATGCTGCAGTTTACATGCAGTCCACAGTTTAAGTCAGGATGAGCCATATGGCTCAACCCCCCCGCACTCTCTGGAGGTCCCACCACATTTCAAACACCAACTGTCCAATGGAGTGAAAAATTTTAGTTAGATTGTTTTGTTATGTAGAAACCCACAACAGCAGAGATTGTTATTCTACCATGTGGCAACGTCCAGTTTGCTCCTTGTGCGTTAGTGTCTGGACACCCATGTTCTGATCTTAAATCTTGTTCAAGGAAACAAGACTTAAGTGTAGACAAGCCTTAGGTTCACTGATACGCTGCCCACTTCTGAGATCCCAGTCATTTAGAGAAAGAGGAATCAGTTCAGTGAGGCTCAGAGTCACAGGGAGAGAATCCCCAGCTTGTCATGGTGCTGTGTTAGAGAGCTGACAGAATGAGAATGAGGTTGAAATCTGTGGGCAGAAAATCAATCTTAAATCTGAGTCAGTCTCTTAGACTGAACAAGGCATATGTGCAGAATTAAATCCAAAAATGAATGCAGAGGCCAAGTGCTTAATAAGTTTCAAATGCAGTTAGTCCAGGGAAGCTTAAGGTGCTCTTAGGGATGATATTTAAAACTGTCTGTGTAACACAGCAAGCGTCTGTAAAGACATTATCGACCACCTATTTCCATATTTTTTGCACCCAAGATGAACTAAGATTGGTCTCATCAATCCACATAAGTAACGGGATCATCCCTGCTGATAGCAGCAACTGCATGTGGTTCCTGGCCTGCACTGAGGGTAGTGGAGTGTAGCTGGGTTAACAAGGTTGCTGGTGAGGGAGGGGAGGAGGAGGACGGAGGCAAACACCTCTGTTACGCTTCATTGTCTTTTGGACCAAAACTATGGCTGAGTACACATGAGCTTCTGTTCCCCTCTCCAGATTTTTAATTCCTTGTTGTGTTAAAGTGCCCAATCCACTCGGGGCATTTTGGCACAAATGAGATCCTATTTTGGTAATTACCTCACCATATTAACAAAATGCATGGAGAGGAGAAAGGAAGGTCCCTTATGGTCCCCTTTATCTGCAGGGATGGTAACATTGGAGATATTTGCTTGAAGCACTGCACTATACTTGTAATATTTAATTCCACTCTGTGATTCTGGACCTCATCCAAGAATTGCCACCTTAATGTACCAGAGGGTATGTGTGTCCTGGTGACCCTGAGAACTGTGTTGTCCCCGTGGTGCCAGACCACAGAAGGGAACTCACCAGTAAGTGTGGCCAAGGCCTAGAACCATCAAGCCTGTTTGAACACAGCCCCGAAAAATTATGTATGGCCACCACCCTGTGGACCCATCACTTACAGGGATATGAGTTGGGTGCTATGTAAGCTGTGTGGCAAGGACGGAGAGACAAGAGAGACTGACCAACCCTCATCTATGGCCATGAGTTGTGATGACCCAGAGGAGTTAGAAAACTGGAGAGAGGGATCTAGACTACCTTGCTTAAGCTGCCTCCACTGTGACCCAAGTTTATAAATATGAGTCACCTCCACTGAGACATTTTACAGACCATCACAGCAATACTTTAACACTGCAACTTCATCTCCATACTGAAAGATGACTTTAAGTACAACTATACTGCTTTTTTGACTGTTACTTGCAATTATCCTTCTTTCTAAGTGAAGAAATCCTTTGTATTTTGTGTTTTTGCCTGGAACTCCACTCGAGGGAATGCACTATCCGCAGGCAATGCTAATAGCATGCTTATGTTTGTATGTTAAATGTGCTCCAGCTACAGCACAGAATGTAGAATGATCGGCAAAAGCTTGCTCAATAGCAAAACTCTCAGTTGACCAGTAAATACATTAAGACTAATTCGCTCTTTGAGCTTAACAACTTAAGACAGCTTATGTGTATTATTTCCTGTAATCAATACAGTGGACAACATAATTGGCATTTCACTCCAACCGTTTCATGCCACATGACATGTCGAATGGAGGCTTGAAGTGATTCCTGCAATAAAGTGTTTTATTAGGGGATTTAAAGGAGCTACTGTGCTTGGTATGTGGCGTAACTCTATCTGTTACAGTTCAAAGTGAAAAAAGGAGGATGGCTGCTCTCACTGGAGAAAGCCAGTTATCTGTGCGCATACAAATGTGCCGTTTTCCTCAAGAAATCCTGACAGCAGATTTATTACACTGCTGGAAGAGCTGGAGAAGCACTTGCTTTACTTTATATTATTCACTCTAGACTGGTCATCAGTGAGGGAAATGTGTGTGTTCTTAACAGTTAAAGCTAGGGGGATTATAGTGTGTGTGTGCGTGTAGAAGCTGACTGACTTATATGAAGTCTAATAGGAAAATCAATCAGTTCTTTCTCTGTGATCACAGCTCCTCTCCTGAACTGAGCCCTTACTGATTCATGCTTTCACACCAGATCTTCATATTCTGTGGGGGATTACAGAAGGTATTGCTCTCTGTCCCATCAGTTATTGATTAGTTTGCAGCTGAGTTGTGTCTTGATACCGATTGAGTTTTATGAGTTGCTGACAACAACCAATGACACTGTGTATAATGTAATACCTCTGAAACATTAGCTGTGATTCTGAAAAAGAATAACTTCAGTTTGAGAATCATAGAAGGAATCAAAGCCAACAGCATATTTTACACATGATCTGACTGTGTATCTACCAGCTTAAGATAAATCTCAAAGTCACAAATGGAGAAACTGTGGAACAGAAGGGATAATCTTTGTTTTACTACCAGGAAGTTTTCATCCCCCTAAGGGTAGGATTTGGTGATCTCTGTCTTTGATGAATCGTGTCAGTGGTATCAAAAAAGGCACTGTTGCAGGCAGCTTTTCTAACCGCTTTGCTCTTCACCCACACCAGCAAAAATGACCCAGGACAGCTGAGAACAAATGTGCTGAGAGCAGCACAGTAGTGCCCATAAATAACAAACGAACAAATCTTTTCCTTTTTGACTTTGGTATGTACAGGTGAGTATTACCTCCAGGAAATAGCCATAGTCTCACACTCTAAGTCTGAGACTGACAAAAGCACTCATCTTCTCCTGCCTTCATAGTTTCTTTATATTACCAAACTAACTGCCAGGGATCAACATTGTAGCCTTATAACCTGAAACAGTGTTGCAAACTGTGTGACAAAGTTGAACTTGTTTTTAAGCAGTGTGGGTGGGGAACCTGGTTAGATCAATGAGGTTAGGCCAAATCACAAAATGTCTCAGCCCCAGTTCTATAGCACCACACACTAACAACCTCTTAAATTATCATGCAGTTGAATCAACAGCTCTCTAAAAACAATTTCAATAAGAACTGAATATTATGACCTTCATTAAATGAGTATTTATTGGAGTATTGTTCTGCTTGACTGCATTAGTTTTAGCATATATTTTACCGATGAGGCCACTCAGCACTATAAATCCATACACTCAACTCAACCTGACTCAACACAGCTGCTGCTGATACCGCCTCTCCTACAGACTTGCTGCCCTTGACACTTCCTGTATATGCTGAACTGCAGCCTGCATTCCAAAGAATACAGAGCAGACCATTTGGGGTTTACTAGATTTGTCCCAGAGTCTGACAGCACATTCAGTCATGGTACAATAAACATACAGGTTGGTTGATTTGCTGTAATAATGCACAGGAGTCATAAACACACCAGAATAAGTAGAATGAAACACTTCATCATGCCTAAGTCATCAACATTTTTCATCCTCCCTGAGGCATAAACTGCTTTTCTTGCACCAAACAACCTGTTTGTGCAACATGATAAATGCACAAATGCCTAATATTCAAAAACTGGAAAGTTCTGTTTAGATGACCTAGGCAACATAACACTTGAGCCTCACCACAACAAAGAAACCAACAGTCTTCTCCTGGACTGACTCATTTTTCAACACACATATGCCACACAAAACTGATTCCATGTTAGCAGATTTAGTTTTTGTAAAAAAAACAAAACAAAAACAATAATAAATAAATAAATAAAAAAATATGATCCGTGGCAAATTCTGCACTTTTTAGTATCTTGACATTAAAAGCTGCAGCCTCTCTGCCTCTTCACGTCTTCTGTGAGACCCTTACTGTTACGTCTCCAGAGATTCCTGACCCTGGAACACCCATCTCTGCCCACTCTTTCTCCAATATAGCACATGGAGTCTAAGGCTAAGCAACTGGAAGATGGAAAACTATTCTCTGTGGGGTAATAGGAATAGCAACTTTTGCCAAGCAGACGGCAATGCCATGCATAAAATGTGAAAAGAGGTTACCGAATGTGAGTTTTCCATATTGCCAAGAAAAGAGAAAGTTACAACAAAGAAGAAAAAGCTGAGCGAAAAAGAAAGCTTTGGCCAAATTCTTTCATCCTATCTGAAAGAGATTTTCAAATGTTAGACTAACATCTGCAAAAGTCAAGGTCAGTGACTGTGCCACTGAGTTTTAGTCAGGCAGAACATATAACCTCCAAAAATGATTATGATTTTAATGGTTATTAATGGTTTACCAGTGGAGACAGAGCAGCTGCATGTCACAAACACAACCAGGGTGAATTAACTTATTGTATGGCTATAATATGATAAAAACATGTGGTCGCTATAACAAACACATTCAAGCAGACTTGGTCACAGAATGACACTGATGTAAATCTGAATAAGACCAATCAAATTACAGAAAAACTCAGTCTGTAATATGGAAGAAGACAGAGCCAAAACGTGTCTTTTCAAATCTATTCCAAACCAAACCTGACAACTATTTTATGGACTAAACGTCTTTTTAATTCAATTCTTGGAGTTTGGTACCTGTATATTGTTCTCAGTTCTTTGTTTTATTTCTAAGTTAGTTTTCTCCTCAGCTTTTTACGAGGTAGACCGTGTTTGGAAAGTTAATTCACATTCCCTTCCTATTTCCATCACATTGCTCATTTGTATTTTGAGCCCAAAGCAAAAGAACAAAGCGTTCATTATAATGTGCCAACAGCAATACAAAGGCAGAAACAAAGCAAAAGGTTAGACAGAATTTCATCAAAACAATATGATGAAAAATACGGTTTGCTGTCAAAGTGAGAAAAGATGAGACTGCTGATTACCAGAGATAAGTCGAGTCTTGTTTCATGTTGGTGTCGAACCAGCAATGGCCATCGGTTACGCGGATGAAATGTAAATGATTTCTGTCTTGGCATGCAAAGTGCATACTTTCATACATTATTCATGACACATTGACAAGTGTGCCTTTTAAGATCCATGATCCACATCCATGGCTGGTTTTACACTCTCAGGGTTCCACATATCTAAGAATAACATCTCCCTTTGCCACACCAGTGTAACACATGACACTATCACAGAAATATACTCAGCTTTTGCATTAAGTTTGTACTTCTTTCAATGACAGAATGACTTTGCAATTAGTGAGTCTGTTGTGAGGACATGACTGCATCTATGAAATATAATTTATAGTTTATTTGAGATACTGCCTGCAAATATAGAGCGAAATAAAATACTTTTATATACAAGTAAAAGAAAAAAGTAAGAGATTGAAACAAGGAAATATATATATAAAAAGCCAAATACCACATAAAGCAATAGCCTGAGAGTCAGGGAGGACATCCATATTAGTTTACATCTATACCTCCATGACCCTGTGTCACTGTAGACTTGGATTCCACTTCCTTGGAATGGTTTGATGGAAAATCCCAAGACAAGACTGTATTCTGCTCCAGGCATTTTCTCACTACCACCCACTATAGCTGCCATCAGTCTACTCTACTCCATTTCCAATAAAAGTATGCTCTGAAATGTGATTTAAGATGAGGCTCTGACTTATTTTGCTGGTTTCCTTAGGTTGTTTGTTTCAGAGCCCGGGGCCCTGATGATAAAGACTCCTACAGCATAATACTGCTGCTGCAAGCATACTACAGGCCATGAGCCTCCTGTGTACTTATTAACACAGACTGTCTCTTCAACCATAGCACAGACTGTTTGGTTAATCTGCAATACAGGTTTAATGCTTGATCATCCAATAGTCTTTCAATCTCCATGATATCACAGGAGAATAAAGCCACCTGTGCATTTAATTACAGCATAGCACCAATAGTTCAGTGGTAGATTTTTCTGCCTGCCTTGCAGAAGGCCAAGATTTGATCCTCAGCCAGACTTCAAGTTTGGCTGGAAAACTGAGGAAAACAGCCAAGTGCAGTCAGAATAGTCAAGTAGAAGCCAGAATGCTGGCTGTGATTCCCCGTTTGTTGCTGCTTCAAATGCCTATCAGCTCACTTCTGCACTTTTGTTCTGCCTGCTTGCTCTGAGATGTAAACTCTTGCACTCCATGACAGTACCCATACAGCATACTGGCTGCCTAGGCCTGATCAACCCTCCCAGCTGAGTTTGAGTCTCCTGGAATATCTGCACTTGAAACAAGCTTTTAATGGCTCTACAGACAACACGGGACACACGCTCAACCTGATCATTACTGAGCTCCCATTACAAAACCTGCAGTGGGACGATATCAGAGACCTGTGTCCAGAGAGTCCAGATGATTTGATCTGCAAAGTCAAATCCTCTTATGTTCCATTATCACACTGATGAATATTACACTATATACTATTCTCAGCCTCTTCAACCTTGTTTACAGACATGCTGTCGATTAGCCGGTCCAACACTTTAGTCCAGACTGATATATCTCAACAATTATGGGATACGCTGGCACAAAAGTTTGTACAGACACTCAGGTTTCCCAGAGAATAAACCCTAAGGACTTTAGCAATTCCATGATTTTTCCTTCAGTGCTATCTTGAGACTGTATTGGATGGATTGCCATGAAATATGGTACAGGCATTCATGTCCCCTGCAGGATGAACTGTATCCTGGTGATCCTTTCACTTTTCATCTAGTGCAACCATCAGATCAACATTTCAGTCACTCTAGTACTTTGATTTATGACTGAATACCTGTAAAATTAATGACATAGCTCATCAGCATCAGCTCTATTTTTTTTAGTTTAGTGCGAATTAATATTCGAAACTCAATGGAGAATGGTAAATATTAAACTTGTTAAGCACTAGCCTTCTGGTATTGCTCAAAAGCACCACTGTACCCTATTGCAGCCTCACAGAGCCACAAGCATGGCTGTATAGTGTTGTTAATTATGCTCCCTCACACTCTGTGTGTTTCATCATCCCTGAAAACTCCTTTTTCATGAGGTCCACCTCAGAAACACAACCTTCTGCCAACTACACAGGGCTACCACAGATCTCTTTGGGAGACACCTTGGTTTCTTTCCTGCCCACAGCAGCTGAGACAACATGGCCACAATCACAATTAATTTTGACAGGGCAGCTGACCAACACCTCTGTGACTCCAGTTATAATTACCAACTTATGCAGCACCGTGGACAGAGACAGTGCAGTATTAGATCACAGAAGTTGGTTCAATGCTGTTAAAAAAAACTAGTAGACAGCAGTGTTATTCACTACAGTACATGAACAATTATTAGTGGTACCATCTATTCTGTCCTACTGTGCATTTTAATTTATGCAGCTTTGTTTTGTTGAAGTCAGAGTAATCTTCTATTCACACTTTGCTGAAAACTGCTTTATGCCTATGTATCCCCCATAAATGTTGACCAGTGCTGCAGGGAAAAATGTCTACAAATATCACTTTTATAGTCACAAGGAGACCAGAGAGAGATCTGTAACAAATAAAGAACTCCACATCTCCAACAAAAAGAAAGAAAAAAAACAGTTTATTTTAAATAACATGCATTTGTTTTCTGTACTCCTGTACACTGTACAGTCAAACATTTGAACAGCTTTGGTGCCACATGTACACCTGTGATATATTGCTGCATTTTCACTTTTTTAAAATGCTGTTAGGCTAGGCTGAAAATGGGCAAAATATTGCATGTTCAATAATGATCAAATTACAAAAAGCAAAGTCACAGCTGCTGTCAGGCCTGAACCATCTGATTCCATCATCCTGTCTTCCATCCACTCACTCGTTTCTCTTTTCACTCTGTTTGTTAAAAGTTTTTAGTTTTTGGTCTTCCCTCAGGGAACTTACATACACTAATAGAGAAGACAAATGTTTCCCCAAATAGGTTTCATTAAAAAGCTGTTATTGCACTCTCTTTTCACAACAACAGATGGAAAGGCTTTAAAGGAAAATTTGATTTATGAGTTTGTTAAGTGTTGTTTTGCGTAACTCAGACTCATCTATGTTAATTACTGTGTGCGACCTTTCTGATGTAGAGAACTGCAATTAGTCACTGAAAATTGCAATATGAGACATATAGTTTCACCACTCTCATTAACACCATTTCCAGCCACAGAAGGCAGCAACAGCAGACATTTTTTTTAATTCCTTGATTAAGACGATTGTGTACCACAAGCAGATCAACCTGCTATACATACAGTTACTGCACATTTATCCTACAACAAGATGACCACGCTGCCTACATTTTCCTCATCTGACAGAAAGATTTTTTTCAATTTCTGACATTTTCATGACAGAAATCTTCTACATCTTCATGAATATGGCTCCTGCATATCAGTTTGACATCTAAGAGATTATAACGTGCTCATATTCAAATCAGAAGTTCTGTTAACCCTGTGTAC
Source organism: Lates calcarifer (assembly GCF_001640805.2). Taxonomy (NCBI): domain Eukaryota; kingdom Metazoa; phylum Chordata; class Actinopteri; family Centropomidae; genus Lates; species Lates calcarifer. The sequence continues at coordinate 3,368,464 of NC_066853.1, forward strand.
TCATGAAACACAGACATACCGTGAGGCCCTGTGCCAGGGCAACGCTAGGATTTTGACTGAAGAAGAGCCAAGTTCAGATGAAACAGACGTGCTTCAGTTGGCAGAGAAAGTTTATTCCAGTTCATTTTTAGCGTGTGTTCACTCTCATTTTCCTTCTTTTCCTTCATGACATCCAATTACTGCCCCTGAACACACTTAACACTGTAACCAATCCTGTGTGTACCTGTGTGTTTCTGTGTGCATTTGTCTATATGTGTGAGTATGTATGAGTATAGGGGTTTGGAGGAGGAATTAAAGGTAATTTGAATCTCCACATTATATACTAACAATATAGTGCACACACAGTTCTTTACTGTCAAGAATCATTGGACAGTACTGTGCTAATTAACAGTCTTTCGGCAGCTGGGTGAATGGTGTAACACCAAAGAAAGAAAAAATGTGTGTATGTGTGTGTTGCGGCCACTAAACCAATATGTGCTTCACATTTTCTCCGTCTATTTAGATTTCACTGTTTTCCAGTGTAAAATCAAATATGAGGGAACAAACAGCCCCTTATTAATATGATAATGAACATATCAATATGCAATCCACTACTATGCTGGCGATTTTCAGGATGTCAACATGTATTTTTCATGCCAATTTGTGTGTGTGTGTTTGTATTGTTTGTTTGTTTCAGAAAGCTACTGTGTGATTCATTAGGCTTTCCAAGCCAGGAAGAGGGAAATACATGTTCAGTCAGGGTGATCGGATAACAAATGTTGGATTCCATCCATTGCTGAGGTGTTAGTGTATTATTGCAGTGGGGATAAGGAACTAGGTGAGTAGGTTTGATTTTTACTTTAAGACAAAATACGGTCAAATACAAAAGAGGGGATACTGTTGTTTTTGCGATGAGTATTTTCACAGAGAGCATGATTTTATTTTATTTATTTTTCTTTGAAGGGGGTCGATTTTTCTGAGCTTTCGCACTGCAGATAAAGGCATCAACCACTCATGCAGACTGCCAGAGACTGTTCTGGGTCAACCCTCTGCCTCCCTATATGTGATCCCCAGCAGGATCTGAAACTGGCCCACTGACATACCTACATACCTAAATGTCCCAAACAGGCCATGGTAGAGCCTTAGCTCCAGTATATTTGCAGGTGAGTACTTCACACTTCTCATTTTTTATTCATATCATGCTGTATGTGTAAAGAGCTTAAGTGTATCTCTATAAGAACATTTTGAGTTTTTTTATGTTTACTGTTAATGGTTGCTAAAGAATAGCTGTAATTTAATTACTATGATTAAAAGGTGTGGACCGAGGATCACCCCTTAATGACATCTGTGAAATCTTCATTAATTCATTCAACTGATTATTCATGGTTTCAGCTCCTTCCCAACAGTGTTTACTGGCAATTTTGCAAAGGCAGGTGAATATTTAAATTATGTGTCCCAGTAGGGTAAGGGTTTGAAATTAGATGGATTTCCTTTCGCTACATGTGAAGACACAACTGACAGCACAGAACAGCTCTCTTTCATTCAGTCTACAGGCTTAGTGGAAATAAAGTATTCTATACGACACTCATGTGAATGCAAGACAGCACATGTTGACTGTTAAATATTTGACACTCAAGGAGAGTGATTGTGACAACATCACATGCACATCCCTCATTCACTGCGCTCTCACCCTCTTGCCACTTGTCTTATGCACTGATGCGCAGCTATTCTCCATTCTCAATTAGGTCTGAGGTAATGGGTTCATGGCCTAATTTTTATGGTAACAGGTGCCTATCTGTACATTATTACTGAGCTGTGACTTAAGTGTCAAGCTCTGGTTTTAGTATGGATTACATGTCACATATCATGAACATAAGTATAGCGTCATGTGGAAGAATGGCATTATCTTTATTTCTTTATGGCTGAAATGTAGCCACTTAACTCTCCATCAAGTACCAAAATGAATTACAGAACAGAACACAATGCCGATGAAGATGAATACACCACATAGACACAGCAGTCTTCCCTCTGGATGCTGTAACCAGAAACTGTATCACTTACAGTAAATGTGCAGATTATTTGCAGTAGTTGCATTATGATGCTAATAAATCTGCTCTGTCTATTTCTAGTGACTCTCCCAGTGGCTCCATCGTACCAGACCCACAGCCGATCACCTGAGACTGAGAACATTTGATTTATGGCTCTTTCGCTCCTGTTGTCCATGGATACTACATCCAACCAGAGAGCTCAACTAGAACACTAAGTTGCAGGAACTGACTTGTTAACCAATGCATATCTGTAGGTTATTACTCAGCTGTGACTTTAGCATCGAGCTAGTCGAGGTTTTAGTATGGATTACATGTTGCATATCATGAACAGAGAAATTGCATTTTCTCTATTTCTCTATGGGTTATGTAGAGGACACAATTGAAAGCTACATTTGTGGTTGCCGTGTATTACTTCTGACTGTATGGAGGGTTAAATTGGCTTATCTATTTTGACATTTTTAAGGAACCTTTAGAACACGTTGGTTTGGTTAGTATACAAGATGTTTACTGTATCTACTCTGCCTGCACATGGACCACACTTCCATAAAAGAAAAGAAAAGAACGCTTAATCCTGTTCCTTGTAAATTTATAGGGTTTAAAGCCAGTTGTTGCCTGGTAACCTGGGCTTGACTGCGGGATATTTTGGCTGTTTTGATTTTGATTTTGATTGCATGCTGACAAGTTAAATCAAGTTACTTTTTTCCAGGTTTCTTTCCATCTCTTTTAAGTCTTTTGTGACTTGCTAGTGATTTAGAGCTACAGCACATAAATAAATATACTTAAACTCAGTGCTTCTCATAAATATGCACAACCACACATTTAACACTGAATATTTAAGCTGTGAGTGGCATATTGTTACTGCTGTGATAGTTGTAATGGAGAATAAGACAACTGCTGCCATGATATTTTCAATGGTTGCAAAATCTTGTCTCACGGTGTTACAAAGCATTGTTTTGGCTTCTGAACGGTATAAATGTTGATGACTTAATTACTTTATCTGCACCTCCTGGATCCTACAGTTTCTTCTACCCAGTACCCATAGCAAACGCCCACACCAGTACAGCCCCTTGTGTTTTCCAAGCCCAAAAAAGAAAATGCATTCCTGCTGATCACTCACTCAACTAAACTGAGAGGTTCAACTGTGTGTAATCATCACAAAAATACAGTGATCCATATATAAAATGGACTGCACTGGCCAAAAAGCAGAATTTTGTGACATTAAAGATTTCTGATGAGGGAAATTTAAGCTTTAATAGCTTCTTTGACATTATGTGCAATCATGATCAGATAAAGATTAAAAAAAGCTTGTGTCTTTGAAGGTTGTGTTAGTTTTCTTCCTAAGTTAAGAGTAAAACACCAGCTGTTGCTGTTACTACAAGCTAGTCATCCTCATTGTTTCAATATGATGCCCAAGATCCAAGATCCAGAAAGAATCTCCTTCATATAAAAACACAACAGGGTGAAAGAGTCAACATGTAGGTTCAGGGTTTGTTATTGTGGATAAACATCTCCCCATACACGCCACATTTCTTTTACATGTATCATTTTGGAAATAATAATAATAATCAGTACATTGCCTGTGATTCATGTAGGAAGCATATTTTGATCTAAATACTGTTTGGAGGCTACTGGATGGAGGTATATTTGTATGGTCACTTGCATATACATTAAGTAATGAAGACTAATGTGTGTGCTGTGGTGTGTGAGTGTAAATGTTTCTCCACCACTTTTGGAAATAGCTGACAAACTGATCATGTTTCAAGGGTAAAAAAAAAGTTTTATTTCTCTGTGTGACTCTCTAACGCTCTTCTCTTCCTCCGCCTCCTCTCTGTCTAGTATAGCTCTGATAGATGTCTGACCATGACAGCCTAAAGTAGATCTGAAGCTCCACAGCAGAAACCTTTTAACTTTATTAAACTGTCACACCACCATTCTTCATGCAGCTCACACACATCTAGAGCTTTAACATTGATGCTGGGAATGAGAGGAGGCTGTACAGTGGACTAAACCTCTCACTGCCTCTTTTTGTTCACCTTCTCTCTCTTTGTATATCATATAATCTCTCTCTTGTGGCCTTGTGTAAAAGTTATTGCTGGTATTAAACACTATAGTGACATTAAGTACCCTCTTCAAAATAATTTAATACAGTTTTAAAAGTAATCTGTTTAAAATAGCAATCTGGGACTCTTGAATTGAGCTCCATAGTCTTTAATCAGCAGTCATTTGTGTTCTTGTTTAACTCTGACTGTATTTGTCATTGTCAGCTAGAATGAAGATTTCTTATGACACATGCACAAACCTATGACACAGGTGGGGCTGGGTACCAACCAAACCTCAGTACCTTTGTGATACTGACGCATGTCTATGGCATGTATATATAACTTGACAGAGAAGCTGCCATAGCATTTTCTGCAGTTTGTCTGAAGGGAAGAGGACACACTCAATTATTAAAGAGAGAAGGAAAGACAAAGAGTTTGAGTTCCCGTCTAACTCAGGGTCTTAGTGGTGTGAGAGGGTGTGTGCATAGGTGTGTGTGTTCGCCTGCAACGTGGATGCAAACATTTGATAAGGCTGTTTTCAATGCCAAAGAGAACAACATCCCTGGGCTACCCGACATGAAAGGCTTGTGGTTCTCTGAGGCAGTAAACACACACACACACACACACACACACACACACACACACACACACGTGCCTTAGTCTCAAAATAACTTCTAACACCGGGTTCAATTCAAACAGCATGTTTTTCTAAGAAATTCTGACATTTGACATTGTTTTTTGTCATTTATTTAATGTATCTGTCAGTGAGGTGAAAAAGGTCACTGACACACATCCTGTTTGCTGTGAATGTGGATAGCTCACGTCTGAGACTCTGAAGCCTCAACAGAAGCAACACAGAGCCATAGTTCAATATTTTCTAATGTTCCTCCCCACCTACACACTGGGTTGATCTCTCCACAGCATCAAGCTGCTTTCTGGATTCAGCTGCATTTCCTGAACTGATTGAACAGAAAAGTGGAGACCTCAGCTGTTCCCCTGAGGATTCTCCTGTTGAGTCTCTGCAGACTTGTTAGCTTGTTCGCTTCCACATCTCCTGTCAGACCGAGCTCTCCCTCCAGGATTAAGACCACCGACCATGTCAGCCATGTCTAGCTGTGTTTCTGATGGGTAACTTCTATGTTTTATCTGGCTCTGTCAAACACTGCCTTCATTTCAATTCACAAACCATGCAGGAACTGTAAAATAGATTGATTTTTTTTTATTCAAACATGGGGAACAGTCTGTCTGGAGTGTTTCTGTCCACAACATTTGTCCTCCTAAAGGAACACTGTAACATTGTCTGTGTGTATGCAGGATTAGACCAACAAGTAAGATATAGAATGATGTTATTAAAAGTTAAAGTTATAAACTCTGGAGGACTAGTGTAACTACTGGGTTGGTAGATTCTACAATTAAACATTAAGGGCTCAGCACCTGATAAAAATATAAGCAGTGTGCATGAACTGTGCCACAATAGAGATGCTTGTCAGATTCTGTTGCCAGACTACTTACTACCTGCCTGTGCACTCGCTTATTTGACTACTGTAACATCAGATGTTTCCATCCATTCATCTATGAACAATTCTTTAGGCAATGATCATTTCCAGTAAACCTAACATGCAACACACAACACACACATGTATCCATGTAGTTATGAAATGTTCATCCACTCACACATTTGGCAGCACAGCAGAGTTTCAGTGTGAGTCTGCCTGAGGTTGGGTTGCTCCACCTTGTTATGCATGAGCTGTGCTGTTGTTAGGAATTAAACAGGCCACTTGACCAACATGTCAAAAGTCACAGCAGGGCCAAATCTGACCTCTTCTCATGAATAATGACAACCAGCCCCAGTGCTGCTGCCGACATCTCCTTTGACTTTGGACCACCTACAGCAGGAAACACTGGACCCTGCACACACAGCCTTTTAGCATTCTGAAAATCAGGTCTGCTGTGCAGCCGTTATTATGATCTGTGGGTTTAGGCTGTGAGCTGTTCTGTCACCAAGGCGACCGAACCTGACGAATGCAATTCATCACACAAACTAACCATATGGCTGTCACTGCATGTGGTGAAATAACACAAACAAGCAGCAACTGGTCAAACTCAACACAGTCCAATGTAGCAGGAAGCTGGGAGGACTGAAATACAAGAGAAAACAACCATTTTTAATTCATGTCCAGCTTTCAAAACAGCACCAAGTAAAGCAGAGGGGGCCAACTGTGACCACAACAAACAGAAGCCCTGGTTGATTTCACAATGCACACACACACACACACAAGTAGACCCTCAAACAAACACACAGCCTCATACATACATTTACATATGAACCAGTTGTGTTTTACCTGGATTTCAAGATCCACAGATGAAGGTTCAGGATGGAGCAGATCAGGAGAGAGTATCCCAAAAAAACAGAGAAAAAGACAAAGAATTAGAAATCAATCACCAGTATGAACTGAACCATCTTACACCAACACACAATAAGACTCTTGTTTAGATTATGAATCCACAAAAATCAGAGAAATACTGACCAGAAAACATATTACAAGTATGTACAAGTACACACACACACACACACACACACACGAAAAACAAGAACTGTGTGGGTGGGATGACACTGATCATCAACATCTAACAAAATGGAAACAAAGACTTAATACAGAGATTAACATGTATCTGTGAGTCACAGAGAGAGAGAATAGTGTGTTTTCTAGCTGAGCATCACTAAGAAAAGAAAATGGCAGTGAGAGACAGATAAAGAATCAAAAGGCAGTAATTAAGAGGAAACTCTCAAAACCAGAGAAACCAGAGAGACTCGGGATGAAAAGAGAAACTTTTGGCCACGGTAGAGAAAAGGTGAGTGAAAGAAAAATGTTAATCTCAGGAGGTGGTCTGTGTGGTTTAGAGCGTATAATGTTGTTCATGTGTGTTTAGGCACACCATCAAGTCTCTGCTGCTGTTCCTTTCTCTTTATCCCTCTCTGAGCCTTCACTCTGCTGCTGCTAATTTAGTTCCTGTTGCCTTTTGCAGTTTAGTTTTTATTTCCCTCCTTCTTTCAATTGTCTTCTTCTGTCTCCCTTTCTTTGTTTCTTCCTTTCTTCCCACAATTGTACTGCAAACTCTATTATATTCTTGATATCTCACAGCCTGTTAATTGGATCCAACCTTTCTTTCCTTTGAAATGTCAAACTAGTCGAGTCATCGACTCATTTGTGCCATATATTACCCATAATCATAATCCATTATGAACAGTGGAGCAGTTAATCATTAAATATGCCCTGTGGTTTATCACACAGCTTTGTACTAATTCAAGTCAATAGTAGACAAAACCCTGACAGACAGAGCCTCTCCTCCTCTGCTTCCCTCTCTTTTCTCTATTTGTCCTCCCTTGTTCTCTGCAGCTCTACAATCAGTGCACTGAGTGGTCAGTGCTGGAGGAACTAGTTACTGTCAGTCTGTAATTTAGTGATTTCAGAGTGGAAGGAGCATAGCTGAAAAATGACGATACTCTAGTCTACCCCACCAAACTGATCTCAGATCTGCTACGTGGCTCATTCTGGTGTCGGGAAATGATGTTCTCAAGCAGTTGAACCCACACAGACAAAACAAAAACCTCATTCCTCACATCACATTAGTGTGATGTGTCATGTGTTTCATTATTTCATGGTGTAAAATGAGAGTAGAAGACAACAAAAACTAAAACAACATTTTAAACTGCTTAAACTAAATGCTGACAAATGAAGCTCTCAGAGAATGCCAAAACTGATGATGAAAAAAGGTTTTCATCTACTTAAGTCGTGTGGGTGTTTGTGAGTACTGAAAGTTATTATTGCCTTGAAATGTTGAAAAATGTAGAACTTCTTAATAATCTCATCTTGTCGACAAAGTTGAGCAAACTAAACTAAACTTGGTTCAGTGAATCAGCTTCATGTATACAACTAATTTGAATAACTATATACTATTTAAGGAAAACCATGTAAAATTTAAACTGAAAACTTCAGTATTCACTGTGTTTTCAAAGCTATAAACAAAACAATCAGGACAGGTTTAAAAGTCCCACAGTGGATTTCTCTGTTCTGTTGAGCTCATTGTGTGAAAGCTTCACACAGTTAAAACGATTTTTCTGTCTCTGAAGTTGTTCTGCTAACAAACTGAGCCGCAGTCGGCTTTGATGTCTAATGTAAATCTTATTTCAGCTCTCATGGCCAAAAACACTCAACAGCCATCTCAGCTCTTATTCAAGCTTTGTATCAGTTCACGTCACACATGCGAGTGCACGTTTACAGAGACAAACATGACAGAGACAACACCATATGTGAAAAAAAAATCTGGCACACTGAATTAAACACTTTTGTTCAGTTATCAGAGAGAAAAGTGACAGTGCACCATCTCCACTCCCTTATAGCTGCTTTCAATGAATGTGTGATGTACACAACTGCAAGCCACTACCTGGCTTCGATATTTGGAGGGAGGGTAAAATAGCATGAGGTATATTGTGGATAAAAGCCACTTTCATTTGCATCTTCCCACTACATTACAGCTTAGTGGACCACTGAGCTGTGGTAACATCATGATCTAACATAATCATGGTTTATATTAACTTACTTACTTATCAACCAATCCATTTTATCTAATCCGGAGCTATGTCTACACTGTGTGATAGACTGAAGGATTATCAGTTAGGTGAAATGTCAGTTCTGCCTGCGCACACATACAATCTGAACAATCAAACGCTTGATGTCTTTGCAGGTAATGTCTGTGTGTTAACATATATATGTGCTGTGATAGGTATGAGACAAGGTAGATACTAACATAATCACTTTATAAGAAGTGGCTGTCATCAAAGTGAAAGTCACCCTTCAAGTCACCAGCTTAATGTTTTAGCAGGCGTGTTAACTATATCAGTGTGCAGCTATCTCACAATTAAAACACTTTCGCACTTCACAAAGATCCACTTAAATATCATTTAGCATGCTGATACAATTTAGTACATTACAGCAGAGAGGCTGTACAGGCTTTGACAAAGACAGGCCTTAACATTAGTTAAGTGAAAATACAGCATGTGCCTCTTTTTTACTGTGAAGACTTTCCAGCAGTGAACATCTCAAATACTGACTAACTTTTAAAGTCAGCACTGTCAGACTGACACAGTCAGTACTTGCGATTAAGAAATCAGTAATAATGATGATGGATTTTGCAAAGATCCTATAAAAAATTAGTTTGACATATTTACTGTCATTCTCTTCAACAGCCCCTTGAGAGTCTCTTACCTAAGAAGCAATTGTGAAAAGGCTCAGTGAAGGACAAAAGCCTAAAAGTATGAAAAATTGGAAATGCCAGTGTGAAAAGACTGGTGTTATTCCACTGTGTGAAATGGATGAAGTGGTTTATAAGACATTCCTGAAATTGACATTATTATTTTAAAAAAAACAAACTGTTATTAACCTACACCAGCCACCAGCTTCACTGTTTGTGAATCAGAGATGCTGCTTGAAGTAGTTTTATAATGACATCTCCTATGGCCATTCACAGTCTTCAGACAGATCTGAAGTGAAAATGTGAAGTGAAATCAATATGAATATTCAGAGTAATTACTCAGAATTTCCATTACGATGGTCCCCTCCCCTCCCCTCACCTACCAGCTATTTGCTGGTTTGCTTTCCAAGAATCATAGTTTTCCATCATCGAGCCTCATTTTCTCATCACACACAATTTTGTTCATAATGGAATACAGCTTAATACATAATCTACTGTAAAGAATCCCACTCCATATATCCTTGTTCATGGCTGAATATTGATCTGACTCTTGAGGAAATGTACATGAATTTTAGTGGTGTTGTGCTTCATAAAGTGAACCACAAACAGTGCACAGAAAACTAAGCACATATCCTAAATACCTCTAAAATATCCATATTTGTTTTTATCCAAAGTTCCAGAAGATGATCCATATTAAAGATGAAGCTACAACAAAAGTCAATACACCCTCCATTAGTGAGATTTCATTCTTTCATTTTAAAATATATTTCCTCCTGATACCAGTCTTTGAGAAATGTTCTTCCATTCCTCACAGATGATTCCTTTCAGATGTTCTTTGCTGGAGGGGTTTTGCTCTACCTTTAGCTTTAAAATACTCTAAAAACGTTCTATTGGATCCACGTCAGGGGTCATACTTGGCCTGGTCACAGTTTTCACTTCACTGTTCCTCTTTAAAAATGCTTGTGTGATTTTTGCACTGTGTTTTGGATCATTGTTATGCTGAAAAATTCCTCTCCTGCCACGCTCTTTGAAACTAGGAGTCATCGTTTCATTTGGGGCACACAAACACACATTGATAGTTCCATCTATAAATGTCATCTCCCCTGCAGCCTTTGCATTCATGGTGCCCAATATGAGCACACTCCCACCTCCATGCCTCACAGTTGGTACTGTGCAATCACTGTGGTATCCTCAAATACACTACACAACTCATTTCAACTTAAAAATAATAAAAATCACAATTGTTACACATGCCAGAATGGAAATGTAATGGATTGTGTCATTTATGAACATAATACATACATATGTGATTATGGTACAGTGGATTACATCTTCAGTCCAATTCAAAAGCCAGCTGATTTCTCAACCCAGCATCATTCTGAAAATCTAAACCCACTTAACTTGCTCTCTGCACACATCTGTCTGAGGAGAGCGAGATCAAGTTTTCACACGATGTTTGTATAATTTCCTCTGCTCAGAGTTTTGATCTGATCTCCTGTCAGTATCAATCAAAACAGGACTGATTTTCTCTCAGTAGACCACTGAACCGATGACAGACTGAGATGAGAAGATAAACAGCGTATTATTGACTCTCAGAGTAAAACCAACGCTGTCACTCTCTCAGTTATTTCAATATACATATTACTGGTTCAAAATGGCTCCTCTCCAGTGGCAGCCTGTTGCAGTAGCTCCCATTAACATTGATGTGTTTTGTACTTTTGTGTTTAATTAACAACCTTTCAACGCTCTATTTTCTCCTTCACATATGGCCAAAATGACTTCTCTTGGTTTTCCTGTTTTTCTTTTTTTTACGTTCTCTGTGCTGGGTAGCCATGCCAACAGGAGTAGGGATATTGAGGAGAGGAGAGTGAGAGCACCATCGGCTATGAAGGATAAGCAGCCCCTGTGGGAGCTTTCAACAGCACCCAGCCTCCCTTCACCTTAATGTTGAATTGATTCCAAGGCTACCAACACAGCACACAGAGAGCACTGATTGGAAAGCATTGGTCTGGAGTTTGAGAAAGTAGCGTAAGATAGTAACTGGTAACTCAAAGATGTTGCAGAACAAACATATACAACACACCACAGATAAATGGAGGGCTGTCACTGTGTAATCACACAGTATTGTCTGAATACAAAATCAACAGGTTCATATCTGACCTCAGTTTTTTTTTCTCTACACATTCAGACTCGTAGATCAGATCCTCTGTAGCTCTGAGCAATGGAGATTTTAAGTGAAAATGTAATGGTTTGCACTAAATATGAATGAGTCTTTACTGAGTGGATCAACTGTTTGAAAGAAAAGAGATTAGAGAGCACACAAAAGAACTGAGAGTTCAGGATGAGTAAAGAGACACAGCAGGCTTTCACTGAGCCAAAGGAGAGCAAAATTACTGACTTTAGCCTGAAATAAAGAACCACAAAGACAGTTCCAGTTATATCCCATCTTAAGAATTATTGTTATCTTTTCACTCATACAGTCAGACCAGCTCCTGCAGTTCTGTCCTCATCTTCATTCATTATACAAACTGCCTTTGGTAAAAACAGCATATTTGCCCTGCTAACAGCAACCAGGGGAAGAAAGCTAACAGGAATCAGACTCTGCAGATATTCACAAACACGTGGCAAATCCTTAAAGAGAAAGAGGAGAGATAGACAGATAATTAACCTAGAGTGCCTGTGATTTAAATGAGAGGCAGACAGGTAGCCTAGTTAACTCTCCCAGAGTACTGAATGCATATACAATTAGACAAAAGCTCAGAGTGAACCCCTCCACCAAGGCCGTACAGCCATCTAAACTGGTTATTTCATTACTCAGTACATACTGTGAAAGTTAAATTGATGTATGACGTTTGGACAAAAGGTTATTACAGGAATCATTATTCACGTCAGACTAACAATGGCAACTCCTTTTGTCTTTTTTCCCCTTTACTTCTAAAATTTTCACTGTTGGGACTGTAAAGTCCAATTACACTTTGCAGAATGATTTGAGCCTCTCCACACCGTAGACCTCTAGGTGGCAGATGTCCAACTAGTCACTACAGTGTATCAGCAGGAAAGGAGTCATTAACTGAAAGAGCAGAGGGAATAACACCCAGTGACATGTATCCAATGACCCAATGACTCCCTGAAAAAGAGTAAAAAAGCAGTTAGAGTTGTGGACTGAATGCTAATTGTCATGTTTTCCAAGTGTACCTCTCACACATCAGCTCAGTCTGCTTCCTTACTAGAAAGAAAAGATTTAACAAACCCGTTTTTATATCAGATCAACCCCTGCTCTTTGCCCAGCAGCCCCCCACACAAACACTTTGACTTTACAGTGGTGAACCAACAAGTTTGCTTACTCTGTGTGTGCCTGGCTGAGCTAAATGGATTACTGGACACCAGGAACAGGCACATTCTACCTGAATCTTTATAAAGAAGTCCAGGGGGTCAGTTGGGTTCAAAGTGAAACTTCAATAATCTGACATAGAATTCAGCAAAGAAAAACTGTTCATTCCCAGCAAATGAATAACACTGTGTGGCTGTGAACAAAAAAGACGAGTTAAAACCAAGTTACTGATGATCTGACCAAAAGCACTTGTTTTCACCATGCTCACCCTGAAATAACTATTTCAGTCCAACGCACACACACCACTCAGAGAGCTGGGTCAGTACCAGCACTGGGTGAGGTGATACATGAGTAGATAACATTCACCTCAGAAACTACATTTCAGCACCAGTCGTCCACCATGTCTCTCTGTTCCTGTACACTGTGTATCCATCTGTTCACTGCTCATTGTTCAGTCAGTGACGGACCAAAAAGACTCACTCCACATTGCAGTTACTGGCCAGCTGAAGGAAAGTAAAAGCTTCAGTGTCATTCCTCCTCTTGAACTCTGTCACAGCAGAGAACCAAACAGAGCAGGAGTCAGTTCAGAGGGTTTCACTGGGACATCACACACTCAGCTGATGGAAAGCCTCTCAACAATGGTGACATGGAAGAACCAGCATTCACCTCACTCTTCAGTATAATTAGACGTCATTAACAAAGCAGAGTTTTAAACATGTAGAAATGAAGAGGTTGCAAACTAAAATGGAAGAGTCAAGAGAAGTTGAGGGTCCTTGCACAATGTAAGTGTGCACTTTGTAAAATATGAGGAGTGTTGCAGAGAGCTTTTATCGACACACTTACTTTAAATTGGCAGAATTTCAGCCACTCACAATAATTCTAAAGTCTGCATTTTCTACACAAAGTGACCATAAAGTTAACACAACCAAAGGATCAAATGTAAACCAACTCTGAACAGATATCATAAAAATAATTAAAATCAAACAGAGGAGGAACAGAGAGCAGAGTCTCCACTCTGCTGGGAAAGACAACAACTTACACAACAGTAACATTCACCACCTCTATTTAATACTCCGAAAACGTAAAAAAAAGTAAATTAGATGAAGAAAATTGTTTTGGAAGTTTCTGTACACCGTTTATTCCCAAGGAGAGAAAAGGACAACTTTTATCAATGTGACTCATCCTGCAGAGGGACGACAAGAGGAAAACAGCAACACTGGATCTCTCTCTGAGTAATTTTCCTAAAAGGATTCTAATATTGCAGCTCCTTCATAAACTGTGTTATAACAATCTTAGGTATTGTTTATTGTTGTAGTTTCTGTAGGCGACAGCAGTCGATGGCCTGAAAAGGACATTACTGTACATTTGGAGCTATTTAATTTAATTAATGTCTGCATAAGACTGATTTGGTCTTGGCAGCTTCTTGACTTAGAGGTAGACACCAAACCAGACTTAGAGAAACTCAGTCCTGATTGTCTTTAGTAAATTAAGTGCTTATGGCAATACAGTTCACAAACAACTGTTCCCTCACATATCCAGTCAACATGGAGCAACATGAACATCCTGAAGCTGAAGTTGTATGGTTTGGTTTGGTTAAGTAACTCAGACACTAGATGCCCCGATTTCTTTTCTGGTCACTCACTTGCTTCCACTCTCTGCTGTTTTGTGCTGGGCAGGTAGCTACACTCTGCCTGTCTGAGTTTCTTTGCTAGTAAAAGCTGCCTGAAAAAAGATGCGAGAGTCAAACATACCATCTACCCCCCAAAAAACCCAAATCAATTTATTGTAAGAGGCTCCATATTCAGTGGAATCAGCATTGGCAGCTCCTTCACATTACATCGTTTCAGTGGTAATAACAATTTGTACATGCATATTGTTCATGCCTATGAACAAGTAGGAATTATGTAAATATTGATAGCATATACTTAAATTAACGTCAAATGTGTAGAATATAACATTTGCTGAATGAGATCCATTGACTAAATCACAGCATGACTCAGTTCAGTATTTAGTCTGTTCTGGTATTTACAGTGACCAGCAGCTGATACAACAAATCACTTGTGAGTCTGTTTACAGGAAAACAAAATACAACTAGGGCTTGTTAAGTTAATGACACAAGGTATGTAAAAAACAATAAAATAAGAAACACTCATTATTACTGTGCATTTCCTCATTACATGCTCCACTGACCTTCAGTGTTCACTGACTGAGGTTCTCCAACACAGTCTACTCTTACTGGAATTTATTTTACATTTCAATCTGCAGTGGAGCTGGAGGATCAGTGATTGGTATTGATTACTTAGAAACTGCTTCCTGCTGGACCACAACAACAGCCATCTCTACACTGTAAATAACACCTTTAGGATGATGGAGCTGTTGGAGGGGAAAGAAAAATAGTTTCATCATAACATACTGTAACAATATCAACAAGCCACCAACTGACAGACAGATGGCAATGCAACACAAGGAGAAATAAAGCAGTGAGTTAATTATCATCACAGCAAAAGATGCAGAACAGTTTTGTAGTTTCATTGGCAAATGCTTCAACAGATAAAAAGGTGGAAAGAAGAATTCTACTAAAACAGACAAATTCCTCAACTAGTTCAAAGATGCCTCTGCTACTTCTCATCAAACAGGGCTTTCTGGACTCTAACAGGGCTGAATAACTGCAGCAGACACATGGAGGATAAATAGATAGAAACTGACAGTCCAGCAATATGGAAGCTAAAAACAACTCATACAACAACACAAATTAAGAGGCTCAGCAACAGAACCTCAGCTACTCGCTCCTGTCAAAGAAAACATCTGCTTTTTTAATATGTAAACTTCTAATTCTGGACCCAACTACTGAGCAACTGTAACAGAAACCGCTACAGATTGTATGGATGATAATGATGAGAAAATATCTAGTCAGCCTCTCAGCTGGAGTCAGTGCCAGGTTGTCATTTTAAACCTCCATCACTGCCTGTGCCAGTCTTGTATTTTACCTCTGGGACAGATTCTGGCTCTTTGCTCCCCCACTGTTCCCATCCTGCCCTCTCCTGCTGAGACCAGCTGCTCCTTGTCCATCGCCATGGCTAGAGGCTGTTAAGGCCAGTCGGCTGGTTCAATGGTGGGAATATTTATGGCAGCCAGCTGAGTAACCTCTGGCAATATAACTGTGTCTGTCTGTAGCTGTGTAGGTGTGTAACATTGCCAGTGGATTGCGTTGCTCTCTCCTGGCCTCTTGCCTGTGCTGCCTTTCTTAACCTCTTTGTGGGTCACATCCAGTCCTGAAGCTTCTCCTGACTCTGCCAACATGACACATGACATTAAAACTACAGACCCTGGTGTCATACAACCTGTGGAGAATGAACCTTGGGTGGTACACATGGTCTGTCTATAGACCTGTCACTGTGTCTAGTCAGATGTTTGCTCTCAGCAGGGAGCAGTATGGAAGTACGGTTCCCAAACACAAAACACACAGTCAATAATATGATACACAGATTTTTTTCTGTCATGCCAGAGAGCAACATGATTTGGATACAAAATGTTGAGCAAGATAGCAGAGAATCTGCATCTAAATCTGACTATAAAGAGACATAATGTGGCATTTCAAACAGTGACAGAAGAAGCAAAAGGCATATGCAGAATCTGAATTACAGCAGAAAGAGCTGAGGTTTATGAATTTTCAGCATCTTTATAGACATGGCAGACATAAAATCAGAAGCCTTTATGTTTAAACATTTTCACTCCTCATTGCTAATGCAACAATATGTGAAGCCCTCAGGCTGCTAGAAGCTGCCAATGAGTCAGGAACAATAGGGTGCTGGATGTTTCTCAGTCTGTGTGTTTGTTTTTCACATTAAGCCGTTTCATCTCCTCCCACCTCTCATCCCTCCATTGTTAATGTAAACTCCTACCACCCACAATCCCTCTCTCCACCCCTGCTCTCTCTCTCTCTCCATTAGGTAGCTGGCAGCTCTGATCAGGTGACGCTGTACTTCCTGTGGGAATCAATGGTCACATTTAATCAAATGGCTGGAAGCTAATGGCTTTAGTGGGGCTCAGGGGAGGGGCCCAAGTTCACTGACTCAGGTCACTATCAGACAGCAAAGATAAGTGAGTGTGGACGTCCCTCCTGGTAAAGACAATTGAAGGGCATCCTAACAGAGAAAATGTCCACGACTGGGAACAATGTCCTGTTTTTTACTCACATGGTAAATTGATGTTTAAATGCTCCTGGACTCGGTGGAACACAGTAGACAACAGACCGTTTTGGTTAAATGTAAATAAACATGTTGTGTCTGAACTTTTTCGGTATTAAACAAAACCACAGTATTTGCCTAACCTCATACCTGAAAAAAGTTTAATGATGCTATAGTTGCTACTAGTGGATGTTGTTCTGCAAAATCAGATATTGTTACCCCAAAGTTTTGCTGTTACAGTTTAGTTGTATGGACACTTAAAAACTGACAGAGCACAAATTTAATCTGAGAGGAAGATGCACTCATACACCCCCATACCTGCCAATTCAGAAAAATGTGTTCAACAAAGCCTTAAGGAATCTTACACAGACAGTATAATGGCTCAGCTGTGGTTAGATGACTTAAGGGAGCTGTTTAAAAATGCATGTCTGGTTTATAACTTCTGTAAAAGAATGCAAGGAAGTCAGAAAGCAAAGTGTTTAACCTCCTTAACTTCATGTGAGTTTTGCATTCACAAGCAGTACAAATGCCTTGAGGTACTCTGGGTCAAACTGTCCATCTGTCTGTCCGCAGGTCAGTTAAAAGAAAAAAAAAGTCAGTACTGGAACTGCCACTGTGAAGGTTGTACATGATATCCTGATTGTTAGCGCTGCTTGAGGAGTGAATGTGAGCAAAGTGGCAGCAATTTTTGCTCCAAGCTCAGAAGAATCGCTGCTGCCAACTGCTCTGGGTTTTCAATTTGCTGCTTTTAAAGTCAAAAAAGTTTTCAAACTGAGCCAAACATTACTGTCTATCCTGACTCGTACTCTACTCAGTGAGATACAAGAGTGAGAGGAGAAGACCTGTATACGAGTGTGAATGTAGTTGTTTCCGGTAACTGCAAAATGGCCACATGTGACCTGAGACAACAGTATTTTGTTGGAATTCAGGCACTGTGCATGTGAGTATACTGTGTACACAGTTTACTACATGTAAATGTACTAACTGAAGTATCTGATTTTAGAAACCACAATGGTCTTTTCCCCTAAAAACTACAATCCCCAGCTGGACTGAAGCCTTTGTTCATTCTCAGAGGAATGAGGAATTGCAAAACTGCTCAAACATTCAACCATGAACTCTGCAGCATTTAGACCGATCACTGTGTAAATCTCTCATATATGGACAACACAATGTGCTGGCCCTTGTGGAAAACACACAATCTTGACTGTGTGTGTAAATGTTTTATCTGCTAAGTGCTTTTCACCCACGGCTTCTCAGGGTGTACTAGAGTACAGGAGGTCTCACACAGCACTCCGAGCTTCCTATTCATGTGGAAACTGAAATAACAAAATTGTCTCATCACAAGTAGGTTTAATAAATATCAGATAAATGTCTGTGTAGGATGAGCTGTTGACAGCAGTTGACTGGGTTTGATATTTTCCTCTCTTCACTTCTGCTCAGTTCAATGTCCTCACCTCTGCTCTGAACAGTCAGGAGTTAAGATACATTCAGCACTGTCAAAATAAAATCTGACTTCACTGAAACAGGGAGCGCACAGTGTGTACTGTATTAGTGATGCAGACAAACAAGTCTTACACACATGCTCCACAACCCATTCTGATAATATGCTGCTCTGAACATTCACACACACTTACACACAGACCTGTTTCTAGCATGTGAACCAAGACTGAGGTCCATGACCTCTTAATCCATCATCACCTGCTTTCACTCCAGATTTGTTTCCAGAGGTTAAAGTCAGAAAACCTCTGATGTAGAGCTCTCTGCTCTGCAGGACTACAGTTCTGTTACATCTCTGGGCAGATGATTTCACTGACGCTTCACTTCTTCAGCCTTGAAGGCCTGCATTTGTTGGTTCTTTGACTCTGTAAATGTTAGTTCAGTATCCACAAGGTGTTGGTTATCAGATTGTTTCCTTTGGTTGTTGAAGTTTTTGAACAATGTGTTTTTGCTGGGGGAGACTGTAGATCGATAGATCTCTCTCTGTTATCTCTGTGGTATGGAAACATTTTACTGGAAGTCTGTCTATACTATTTTAGTTGAACAACATCAGCAGCGTCACACCACAGCTCTCACATCTGATCTCTCTTGCACACAGTAAGTCAAGATAGGAACATAATTCTACTAAACACTGACTTCAATAATTGTCCTTGCTGGATGAGTTGAAATACAGGCAGGAACATTAAAAAAATCTGAGCCTTGAAATGTTGAAATGATAAGTGTGAAATATTATATAAATGCTGATAACACTTAGAATTGATGCCTTTTCATTGACGATCTCATCTCCAGTGAAAATGGCAAAATGTCAGAGGCTGAATGAGGTTTAGCACAGAGAAACAGCTTAGTCCCGCATGGCTGAGAGCAGAGAGACCTGGCATATGGCTGAGACATGATCTCACCAAGTGGGAGATTCTGAAATATTGATATTAATAATGGAATATTTTAGGGGCTGTAGGGCCGTGCAGGAGAATACACAAGACAAGGGAAGCATGCGATGCATCCATATTTCATTAGGAAAGTACAGCCCTGAAGATACAGCTGCTTCCCGGGGACAATATTAAAACAGCAGCAGTCTCAGTTATAGGGCAACACTTTACATTCTTAGTGAATGTCAGAGCATTGATCCTCACAGGAGGCTAAACGTGATTCTAAAGAACCGAGAATTTATCCGACAGCATGGAGAACACACACATTAGAATAGCTGAAGAACGACAGTGTGGAGCTCCCAGTCAGCCCCTGACACATCTTCCTCTAACACAGACTGAAAATAAGACTTGTTCTTTTACAAATGCTGCACTCTGTGACAGATGATTTCGATTCTGACTGTGAGTTAGCAGAGGACTTGAAGACAGAATTGGTAATCTATGACGAGACTGAGTGTCAGAGCGCACACCACTTTAATGGAGAAGAGATCGTCATTAGAGAAAAAAATCAGCACTGTGATGATGATGATGATGTTGAAAAGGTACGAGTGCTCCATCTGCACCCTCACATTTTAGGGAAGAGCTGCACATGATCAAAGAGCAGTGAAATTAGGCATTTACGATCCACTTTGGCTGCATTGTTAAATCTTGCATAACCACGACGGCACTGCTGGTGGAAAACAACCAATCACATGTCTGTAGTCTTGTGCCAGTATTCTTCTACCAACTTCATGCTACAGATTCATCTCCTGTCATAATCTGTTCAGACAAACTCATGAGCTGTGTCTGGATAATGAGCGCCCCGTCAGGTGGCTCCAGAGGTATCCCTCCATACATAAGACTGTACTCATGGTACGAGGAACTCTTGCGAGAGCATGGCTCTGTTGCCAGGTCTGTACTCCCCATGTTCTGCTCCTTCTCAGCAACCAACTGTCTTTCCAGCTGTCACCATTCTTTCACGATCATCATGCAGTCTGCTCCTGCTCAATACTCAACATTCAGTTATTGAATTTACTGAGGAAAGAGTCATTCATATTCGGAAGCTGTAATTGAATCTTAAATAGAAGAATAAACAAACTCTACCAAGTTCTCTGTGTATTATTCAACATGTTATTCATCAGTAAAGTTTAGAATGAGCACAGATTACTGTGTGTGTGTAGCAGAGCAGTTTATAACCTGGAGGAGGATCCTTCTAATCTCTCCACCACATTTCATTTGCTCTGTTAATTAACACTTAATCTGCAGACTTAAAGGACCTCAGAACCACATGCAACATTTTGATTGGTTCATTTAAAGGCTTATGTCTGTTATTAAACTGTGACTTTCTAACTCCCACCCATACACCTACAAAGGAAAAGTACCCCAATTTTTACAGTTGTCCTTACAAATATATATCTACCAGGTAAACGGTCCATTTCTAACAAATGATTAATCACTTACAGACTAGTTGATTTTAATATTGTACTGACTGGAACTGAAACTGTTGGCTGGAACAAAGGGAAATGCATTCAGCTAACAAAAAACTGACTATATTCTTTGGAAAATTTCCCACAGCAGCACAAAGATTATGTAATACAAAGTAAATGGGTGACTATGCTGTGCACTTGTAAAGATTATGGTCACTGATGATTTTTGCTGGGTCTTCAGGACATGCTTTTCATGAAATATTTAACGTCCTTCCATCAAAATACTTCATAGTAATGAAATTTTACAATCTGAATACTGTTTCTGATGACAGCATTTGGTCTTTTTTGAAACCAAATTTGTAAAAATGCACCACTCACAGAAAGCCTTGAGCACAGCGGAACGCCTTCACAACATCGTTCACAACAGTAATTTACTGGTTTAACCAGTAAACCATCAGTTAAGAATCAGATTATAGACAAAAAACAAAACATACAACTTTAAACCTTATAATTCTCCTTTTTCCTTCTGTGCTGCACTTCAGTAGCTTAAAGCACATTCTAATAATAATAGTATTAACAATAGTAAAATGGAAAAGGAGCTAAATAACCATTACTTTCAGTGTTTGAGGCCATTCAGTCCTACAGAGCAAATTTAGCAACAATAAGACATAATTTCAAACGTAGATGGACCATCAGTTAGCCAATCAAATCTCTGTCTGTGAGGATACTTTATATTTACACTACATGACTTCACAAGAGTCTTTCAAAGAGAGCTGCACATTGCATGATGTTACATCATCTGACAGTCAGTACAATCCATCTTATTTTATTCCAAGAAACCCAGCTAGGTCTTTTTTCCCTTCATTGTCTTCTCTCCTTCACTCTGATATTCTATCTCATTTTCTCCTCCTCAAACAAATGCTGGTCTTTCATTTTTCTTTTGTCTTTAACAAAGGTTTACTTATAAAAGACAATGAATGCAGCATAATGGATGTGACAAATGAGACAGAACTTCAGCCAGACTGAAGAAGGTAATGAAGCCTCGATGCATCTATCGATCACTGGAGGGAGGGAGGGAAAGACGGAGAAAGACATAAATAAACTGACTCTGAGCACAGTTTCCTCTGCCCAAGCTTCTTAAAGAAGTGAACATTCACATTATCTACATGTACCCATACTGTATTACATTATTACATTATCTGTCATGAGAGAGAATGTCCCTTCCCTCCCTCTCTACCTTTCCTGACGGTAATAAAGTGGCTTTGTGAGTGAATTCATTTTCCCCATTATGCAGATATATCAAATACAGTGCACCATACAATATCTGTCTTCTCTCTTTTCTTCCACACTTCCTTCTCCTCCTGTTTTTCTGTCTGCCTGCTCGTCTTTTGTTGTCTCCAGTTTGAACACTAAGTCACCCTCTCTGACTGACAGCTCCCCAGGAGTCAGACACTTTCTGGCTTGAGAGCAGTTTCAGTGATAAACAGCTTTCATCACAGTGGGGCTTCACCGAGACCTCAGCTCTGCTTTCACACATTTCTGGAGATTAACTGGAAATCTTTAACCAAATCATGGCTTATTTGCTTTGCGTTACTACATTTATTTTTCTATTTCCCTTATTTATAAAAATCCCTGGTTATTTATTTAATGATACATTACTATGAACTACCCACTCTGATATGCTCAGCCATATGTAAGGATTTGGCAAACACACAGTTTCACCATGGTGGTTTTTTTTTCTCAATGTTTTATTCACATGTTAACACAGCACCTATGCCAGTAAAGTCATTTGGTTTGTAACTTTGGTTTATAAACTATACAAAGTATCTTAAGTAGTTTCTAGTGTGCTGTGCCACGTCATCTCCATGGCACTGAAATGCAGTATTTGGTAAATGATGTAATCTTTTCTTTTGGAGCAGTATTTACTTTTCACATTATGCACTGAGAATTTTTCTCTCTTCAATCAGTGAATAGACAAACATTGTACTACTTTCACTTCATCTAGACTTCAGGGTCCATGTGAACAGCCTACAGTCTAGGATACAGTCAAAAATGCCTGATAGTTACATAGGATAATCAACACCTTGAACAGTGACAGTGTTCATGTGTTCATGTCAAATGTCAGTGTCCTCCAAGAATGAATACAGTCTGTTCCCTCCAATAACCCTAAACATGTACAACCTCAAGTACTTCATGAGTTTGTTAGTTCAACCAGGACTTCGCTCTGCCTGGTCCAGTCCTAAACCAACTGTTCCAGTTGTTCCAGTTTTCTCAGTACACACTGGACAAAGAAAGCATGGTACACACTGAACATGTTGACTGCCTGATAGTTCATGGCCAAAGGGTTTCTCAAATTCCTCAGTTGGGAATGGCAGTGTTGCTCTTGAATTTCTGAAGACAGACAACACATGCTACATGGAGGACCAGACAGATAAATTCACAGTTTTCACCTTGCCATTTTTCAGGTTTGTATCATTCTCCTGCATTATCTTTTAGAATCACTTTTCCAGTGATAGAGCTCCTTGCTGTCACACCAAGAGGTAAGCATTTCACTGTACCACACAGCACCATTTCACTGTACACCACACAGGTAAAAAACAGAGCAGAAAATGCAGGACAGTCTATTATACAACCAGTTGTGATCACGCCAATATGTTTTTCAGTCTTTATTACATGCAGAGCATCTTGTGTGAAAAGTGAGAAATTTTCAGTCTTTACTGACATCTAAAATGTCAGAGTGGGTTACTGGGTCTAGTGTCAAAAATAAACGCAGCTAATGTGCTCATTAATCTCTGACTGCTTGGAGGGTCTCAGTTATGAGCAGGCCAGAAATGTCAGATCAACCAGGTTACATAATTTACTCTAGAGTCTCTTTAGTACAGAGCTCTAAGTCAACACCTGAACTTGTGATTAAACTGGAAATACAAAACCCAGGTCTGGCTCTTGGTGGTAGGCAGTACTCAAAGAACAAACTCTGATGCACGGTGATGCAGTGGTTAGCATGGTCACCTCACAGCAAGAAGATTCTGGGTTCAAACACTAGTTCGCCTGGGGCTTTTCTGTGTGGAGTTTCCATGTTCTCCATGTGCCTGCATGGATTTCCTCCAGGTGCTCTGGCTTCCAAAGACATGCAGGTTAACTGGCGGTTCTACATTGCCCATAGCTGTGAATTTAGGTGTGAGTGGTTGTTTGTCTCTATATGCCAGCCCTGCAATAGACTGGCGATCTAACTGGGCTGTACCCCGCCTCTCACCCAATGTCATCTGGGATTGGCTCAAGCCCCCCTGCGACCCTTAATGATAAGCAGTATAGATAACGGATGGATGGATGGAAGTATGTCAGTTTTCAGGTGACAGTGACGGGAGCCATTAAGTGTCAATTTATCAATCACTGCACTTTATATCTCATATATACATGTTCCTCACACACACACATGCACACTCAGTGAATCACTATTTTAGCCCTAAATATGGCATAGAGACTTTGTTGACTTTGATTCAGGCAGAGACTTTTGTTTGTTTCATTGAAACAAAGAGGATAACTGTGATGCTATAAAACTGTTGATAATACAATGCCTCAGAGTGACTTTCAAGGAAGAGATGGTCTCTGATGACCCTCCATCTATAATACTGTGTTCTATGTAAAAAGTTATTTTTTAACATAGGCTTGTTAGCAAACGTACCCTTTTAAAGCTGTGTTGTTCTGCAAGACTCAACTTCCTGTTGAGTCAACACTGACTCTCTGATGTGATTTCAAATTACTCCACATACCTAACATTTATCTATCTAGGCAGGACATGTAGTTCACACTGTGAATAATAAAATACAAGTCAATATCTTTAGCAACACTGTAGAAAAAGACTCAAAGTGTATCAGACAACTGTGGTCAATACAGCAGTAAATGGATCTTTGCTTTGAAAAACTTTGACCAGCTGTTGGTCTAAAGTTTAGCTGCTTTATGTAGGTGGAGGAGCTGAGCTGAGGGTTTTCCATCCACCCACTGTGTGTTAACCATCTGCTCCAACTGAAAACCAGTGACAGAGAAATGCATTAAAAGAGAAGTAATCACAACCTGATGGCCATGATGTTTTAATTATTTTATACTATATGACTGAACTGTCAGTGTTACTTGCTGAATATTGTTGCTGTCTATATATCAGGGTTTCATCAGGGTTTAAAACAATGCCAAGATGAATCATGTTGTGTTCAGAGTGGTCAGCAGTGCTAATGCTGTTAGCAGGGGACATACAAATGCACTTCAAAAAGTTGGAAAAAGAACAGTTGGAAAAAATTTATTTAAAAGTTATGATGTTTATTTTTGCATTGCAACATGCATTTAAGGGTTCATGTTAGAACATGTTATGACATGTTAGTACAGGAACGTACAGGTGCGCTGAGATCAAAATCCCTGCATATGATTTTTAGCTATGTACTTTTTCCACAAACTTTTTGAAGCCCTCTCGTATTAATGATGAAGAGTTGGTTGGAGCCTTGTTGGCTGCACAGCCTGGATGAAGCGGTGCTTGATAATCATTTATTACACTAATTTAGCTGCTGCGTTCCCATAGCTGAAGCCCAACTGATGGGGTGTGATGTGACGTGTGTTTGCGTGGGAGCAGGTATGTGTGTGTTGTGTGTGGCTCTGTGTTTAAAGCATGCCTTAATGTTTTCTTTTTTTAAATTTTCCATTAATTTTTAATTTTTCAATTTAAACAACAGGACAAAAGCTTCATTATTGAGATGAGAAGCTCAAATATAAGAGCTAATTAACCAGATCTGCAACTGTAAAAGCTGCTCAAAGTGTTTGTTCTTCACAATGTACTTTTCTAATCTGTTACTCTCATGCAGAACAAATTAGGCAGTGAAATCCTTTCATGGATGGAAGAGGAACAGAGCAGTCAGACAGTGAGTGTATGTGGACTGATACCTAATATTATTATTACAGTAGTTTTCCTAACTGTCACTCATTTACTATGTATTACAGCTGAATCCCCTCATGGGTGAAAGTGTGTATGAGATGACTGACAGCATGGAGGCTGCAGAAATGGACAGATGAGAGTCGGGTTGTGGACTGACAGCTCATATGAAGACCTGTCTAGGAAGAGACTACAGAGACCATCAATCCACTGAGGTCTGTTTGAACGTGTCACTGCCCATGGACCAAACCAACTGATGATCCACAGTCACAGTGAACAGTGGAAACATGGTTGACATTCAGCTGATATTGAAAGTTGCTCTGTTCATAATGTGACACAGTGAATTCATTACTGTGAAACAACACATCACTGGAGTTAGCAGTGATACATCATGTTAGCAAATAGCTGCTTTGACCGCCATTGACATTGCTCTAATATTACACTGATGATTTTCTCAACACATTAGATAAACTCTGATGAATGTGTCATTGCTAACAACAGCATCAGTGTAGTGTTTTGGTTCAGAGAACAGACCCACCACAATCTCCACTGTTTGACCCCTATTCATTTGCTTTGTCATTGTCCACGTGAAAGAAAAGCTGGGAAATTGAGTCTATCACTCAGTGAAGGACGCATTAATTATGTTATCAGTCTAAACAAGGTCTAATTAATCGCCATCTCTGTTGGTCGTTCAGCTGTTCAACATTCAGACAGAACTATTTGTTGTTTGGTTATTCGTTCGAAAATTAATTTCCACTGTGTATGAGAGAAATAAATAGACAGGACCATTTATAGCAACAAAAGGTTACACAGTGTTTGAGTGATGGTGTTCTGTTCTCTGGGAATCTCTCTAAATTAAACCAAGTAACATGCAAGAGATTCTGCTGAGAGCAATAAATATAAACATAAACATAATGGACACAATAATTAACGATAAACCACAATGTAGGGAGTATTGTAACACATTGTGACACACACACACAGGGAGGTGGTAACAAATATCTCTGCAAACTAATATTGTAATCTTGAGCTCAGGGTGTGTTTACACAATCTGGTATTCTAAAAGTGTAACAAAGCACACTGTCTTACTTTAATTCATCCACTGAATTTGATTTATTTAATGTTTCAAAAGAAAAGACTGTGAATAAAACACTGCTGTGATTTTAAAATGGCTGAGAGAGAGCATGACTTTACTCCTCTTCAACAACACAGTGTCTGTTTGATATGAACAATGCTACAAAAAGAAGAGGGATCAAAGAATCAAACATCTATTTTCATCTCCAACAAGGTTCACTCCCTCAGACCTTTCATGTTTGAATACAATAACAGTGAACATGAAATACTGTATTAAAAACACTACTGTGACTGTCACAGCATTCACTGTCATGAAAAGGAATGAGTAGTTGGATTTGATAGCAGCAGCACTGGATAAATGTAACAAGTGATATGACGTGAGTAGCAATAATATTATGAGCATGGCCATGTCTGACAGGAGAAGTACAGAGCTTAAAATAAATCAAGCAAAAAATATCTTGATAAAATCTCCAGAGAAAACTGCTCTGTGGAGAAAACAAGCCTGTATTAAATACTATTCCATTAAATTAGATTTACTAGACAATGGTGGTTTCATATTGTAGTAACATACAGGTGTACTGGGAGGAAGTCAGATGTTATTATGTTATTGTTATATTTCTAATCTATTGTCACTAATGATAAAATCATATTTAATACTACAGCCAGTGAATACAACAACACATCATATTTAGGAGCTGTTCTCTCACAGCCACAAACATAAATATCTGACCTGATGACCACTCAGCCCTACACAAACAAAACAGCACATCATGAAGCATGAGACAGCAAAGATGAAATCCATCTCAAACAGAAAACCAACTTGTTTCCATCAAACAGAGAGCCACACCAGAGGAGCACAGGGGCTTTGTACCAGTACTGTACATCAGCCTCCCATTACTGTCTAATTAGAGAGCAATCAGTGGACACCTAGTCTCATTCTGAAGCCTCTTTCTCAGTGGACTGCATTCAGAGGTAGATGTAACCAAAGAGACGGAGAAGGAAAATGCAGTGAGAGAGAGAAATTCTCTAAACCTCAGGGCTCCATCTCTGTCTCTGTGGTGTGATCTCTTTGTCTCTGTGGCCGAAGACAGCACATCAGCACATTCAGGAAGTTAAACTACTGTAATTTCCGGACTATAAGCCGCTACTTTTTTCACACGCTTTGAAACCTGCGGCTTAAACAATGATGCGGCTAATTTATAGATTTTTACAGGCTAACGAGCTTCATGCTGCAAAAACATTTAGACACCTGCGGCTTATAGACAAGTGTGGCCTGTATATGTACTTTTTTCTTTTTCTTTTTAAATTTAGTGGGTGCAGCTTATAGTCAAGTGCGCTCAATAGTCCGGAAATTACGGTAAGTGTGCCAATGTCAGCCTCTTATCACAGCATGTATTATATCACTGCAGAACACAACAATTCAGAGCACTCTCACAACAACTAAGAGACTATAGAGTCACATACAACACACTCCTCCCACTCTGCTCTGGACTGTAGGTTTGAACACTGGAGGTCAGTTCTCAGTGATTGGACTCGACACACAAAACAGTCTTTAACATGGTTATACTACTGTACACACTGAGACATGATAGAGCTGTCCTGTGAATGTGAAGTCTTACTGTCTCTTTTGAAGTCCAGTGAACGGGTCAGGAGATGGTGTCAGATCACAGGACTCTCTCTCTCTCTCCCACACACACACACACACACACACACACACACACAAACACACGTTCAGAGCAGGCCACTCTTACCTGAAACAGAGAAAAAAAAGAGGAAAGCACATTGTAAACAAAGGTTTCATATATGTATACTGTGTGACTCATCAAGCAACAATACATCCAGTGTTACCACATTCTGATGAACTGTATCTTTGGGTCTCAGGAGAGAACACAGGAAGCAACAGCTGATCCATATGAAAGTATTATTTAATTTAACCCACACTGCTGTGCATTTTTGACTGTTTTCATATACAGTCCCATTTAGTGAACAATGTAAGACAACACATATTTACTGCTACAAACACAGTGAGAGATGTCTGAACTGTCAGGAGTCCTTGTGAACAGCAGCTACTGATACAAAGACCACAGGAGAGATGAAAATGAGACAAACTCATTTTCAGCTAAAAGTAGAAAATGATCCTGTACTCACATCTTCCTAAACAAATGAAACAATTAAGGAAAAACCAGCCAAGTGTTACTCTTCCCACTGAATTGTACAATTCTCTTGATAAGTGCTTCTCACTACTCACTTTGTGTCTCTTTATC
Organism: Lates calcarifer; assembly: GCF_001640805.2. Classification (NCBI taxonomy): domain Eukaryota; kingdom Metazoa; phylum Chordata; class Actinopteri; family Centropomidae; genus Lates; species Lates calcarifer. The sequence goes on from NC_066853.1 coordinate 3,397,380, forward strand.
ACATCCTTAATATCACAGGGGAAATCTAAAGAGGATGGGAGAGGAAGCAAGAAACAGACCTCAAACAAGCCACTCTAATGTGCTCTTAGTGTGGAAGAGCATAATGTGCAAAACAGATTGTTAGTGAGGTTTTTAACCAACAACATCACCAACAATCTCATCAACCTCACTGTTTTAGGACACATCAGTTTATTCTCCAGCTGTGATGACAGAGGTGAGGAGGTATCAGAGGTCTCTAATGCATTTTTAATAATCAAGAAATTCCCTGATGAGAGAAAACAGGATGATGGAAAATAATCAAAGTTTGGCCAAATGGAGTTCATCACATCTCTTCATCTTATCACATCAAATAATACACAGTCAATATGCCCTCACCATGAACTCATTAGTTATTAATTCCAAGTAATAAACAACCCACTGAGTCAATAAACAAATAAATATTAATCATTATAATTATTCATAGCAGTGTAAATTATGAACCTGACACAAACTCAAATTAAATAGTTGGGGAATGCGTTGATTGTAAAGGAAGAAAACATCATCTAAAGCTGTGACACGACACAGCTACACAGGTGTATGTAAGATGTAAGAGGTATTCCTCCCTGAGGCTGTGTGGCTGCACAGGCTTGTTAATGCCTCCAGGCTCCTCTGTTGCATTACAGCTGCTGTTTTTTGGAGGAAATGAGGGACGAGACAACAGAGTGTCTGTCTGCTGTCTAACTCTGTCCATCTCTCCTTAATCCCCTTTGTTTCGTACCTCTAGTTCAAGAATATGTGGGATGTTAAACCCTCCAGCCAACCAGTCCAAGGGACAACAAGCCCTGCTGATTTTGGCTGAGACAAAGACGTTGTTCCCACTCGTTCTGTGGGTAGAGAAAGCATCTCATAAAGCTGTGTGCCCCAGCTGAGCTGCACTGTGAATATGATGTAAAGATGTTCAACATCAGACTTTCACAGTCTGGTACAAACCAAAAGAATCACTGAATAAATCTGATGTTGTGTTCAGAGACTGTGATGAAGCAAATTAGTCAGAGAGACTAACTGAACTGACAGCAAGTAAAAACTGCTCACTCTTAAAACTGGGCACTCCATCTAAGAGAGCCAGGAGCTGTCAGGAGCTTGGCTTTATTTATAATTTGCAACATGTGAACCAGTGATGATATTATGGGCTCACATAAGAGGCAGTGTAACATCATCTCTGTGATCACAAACCAAGCATAACAGCCTGCAATAATACCTGAACTGTAACATTATCAGTGAGCTAAAACAGTAGGATGATACATATCCACGCCCACATTGTACATAAACCTACAGCAACATGTGTTTATGTGTGTGAGAGCTAGTCTGACTGTCTGTTCCTCAGCATTCAGGCTGCTGACCCAACAGACAGACATTAAGCTGCTTGACAGCATCAATCTGGGCTGATGGGATGTCCATACTGGATGTAGGAGGGCTGAAGAAATACATCTTTTATCTCACACACACCATGGAAAAGACACAGACAAACACACGCAAACCCTCCTTTGTGTCTATCATCCTGTCGTCCTCTCCACTGACAGACAGCCTGAGTCGACCTCCTCTCCATCCACAAAGCACAGTATTAGCTGCCTGTGGTAGCTCTGTTGATATATTGGTTGAGACCTGACTCTGTTCTCCAGAGAGACCTGTCAAATGTGTGTGAGTCTGAGTCTGACTCTGGTCCTGGAGCTGTGGGAACATCTCTGGCCAGGACTACTTTCTCTGCCATCATCAGCGTCTGCTGGCATCCTCACCAGGGGTGTCACGTTGGCTGGGCAGGCCGCGCCGCACAGGGGGAATACTATATTTCCAGATGAACAATGGAAGTATTGCCTCTGAGCTTCATCACTGCTCTTGGCTTCGATCATCACAGGGAGTGAAGACTGTTCAACTGAATTTGTAGCAACTTCCACAAAGATTTGTTCACCATCATGTGACTATCTTATGCCCATGGCCCTGTTTTTCAAACATGGTTTAACAAATTCAGGCTAACATACTGCTATCAAGGCCTCTCCAGGGTGTAGCCCGCCTCTCATCCAGTGTCAGTTGGTACAAATAATGGATGGATACTATCAAGCTAAAATAATCCTGTTTATTCTCACCCAGCTAATGTGGTTCTTTTATTGGTTGAAGACTGATTTGTTAATCCCAGATGGAGTTCTGCGTGTTCATACATTTAAATAAAGCTGTGATTAAAGGGAAGAGTTGAAACCATGAGTCATGTGATTGGCTAATTGCTGATCGTCTGACTGCAGTTACATGAGGCTGGTGTGCTGGGAACCCTCTCAGCATGCACTGGGACAATAGATTCATGGATTTAACTCCTGAGCTGCTGGAAATGATCAAATGAGCAGACCTTAGTTACTGTAGCACCACATAATCAACAGCAGTTCAACAGACTCTGTGGCAATGCCAAGTTTAATTCTATTCTTCTCAGTCTTCTAGTTTCTTTTATAAAGATTTTAATCCACTCATCAGCCAAAAAAAGAAAAAGAAAGAAAAAGAGAATCCATTGAAACATGAATCCACCAACATGACAGTATCGGGGTGTTTTCTTCAACAGGATTACCTGTTTGAATGAAGGATTAATAGAAACTGGATGTGTGGATGTATTTAATGGGTGAACACTTAAGCCAAGCAAATAGGTTTAATCCTGCAATCCTATAATACAACCTCACCTCTGATTTTTATTGACTCTTAAGTACAGAAACACAAAAAAACATCCACTAATTCATTGGCTCAATGTTACAGAAAGCTAACATTTTTAGCACTTTGCTGTTTGCTGACAAAGACTCTGGTGATGTTATAATGTCACTAAATAAAATGTTCTTTTCTATAGTGGTGAATGTATTATTTGTATTTCAAGTGTCAGTTATTGGAAGATGGTTCTTGTTAGAGGCACCTGACAACAATCACACCTGGAGAGAGGATGTAACCTGCCGTCAGTCTAACTATCACGTTAGACTGACGGCAGGATTCATTCACTGCAGCACAGTTATCACATTATGAAATGCTTCATACAAACATGTGACAACTGAAGGTTAAGAGTGAGACATTCTGACCACTGGATGGGTCGGCACCAAGTTGAGTTTTAGGCACAAAAAAGGAGAATTAATTCCTTTCATAACATGTCCCTCTTTCATTTAAAAAGGAAAAAGGCGAATCAATAAGAGCACTGATGAGAACTGACGGGTAGGTGTCAATAAAATCCTACATACATCCATGTGTAACACACTTCAGCTGTTCCAGTGAACTATAAAACTGTACATGTATTCATCTTCACCTGTTCAGTACCAACCCTCTGTTTGGAAGCAATGTACATCACATTACACATTTGTCATTACTGCAGTGAGGCAAAAACAGAGTGGGCACAACTGTGTGACTATATTCATGCACGGATAGAATTTATTGAAAGATTTATGTGCAGTGTAGGAAATACACTACATAAAATGGCACATCTACATGCACAAGAACTATGTGTGGCTCCAATCAGTGCATCAATCGAGCTGCTTCACACAGACCTGGAGGCATTCTGAGAAGACACTTGATTATAGTCATCAAAGCCTAAATGTCCTCTCAAATGGCTCATTCTTTAGAGTGGCTGAGCACCGCACCACACCCACTCACTGCATATGTCTCCTGTTTTGCTTCAACAAATCATGCCATCCCATTACTGCCTCAGGACACTGTAAAGTGTCACTGTAAGAAACAGGAATTCGACAGCTCAGCGAGGCTGAATCACCAAAACATGTTAGAATGACTGAAGCACAACTTTTATAGCAAATGATCTGTTTAAACCTGCAGCCAGGGGAGGAGGCTGAGGAAACGTTTACTCACTTTGGAATGAAGAAAAAACAAAAAAACAATGTTAGATATTATTTTTGTTTAAATGTTTATTTAACTTTCTCTTCATAAACAGTGTTTGATAAATGATGTGTTTCCAAGCATCATTAAAACTCATAACCTCCAGTTTAAAGTTAGAGACCAACACAATCTCAGAGAAAGATTCAGAGGAAGGTAATGAATGAGTTCTTTTATCTCACTTTATTAAAATAGAAACATTAACAGAACTGCTGCAGTATGTTGTTGGTGAGGACACAAAATGTTTTGGGTTTTCATAAAGACAGTTTATTTTCATTTACTTGCTCATCTTAGTGGAGAAAATAAATGAGGTTTTAAACAGAGCAGCGATGATAAACTATATTTCACACTTTAGCAGCTGGCCTTGTTAGACAGAGACAGAGAACAGTGATCGACCTGTGAGATTATAACTGATGCTCAACAGGAGATAAGAACTTGTTGAATAGAAGAAGCAGCTGAGCTGATTACCTGCTTTAATAAAAGAGCAAGAGGCTGTATTTGGGCAAACTGCCTGAGTATATGAATATTTCTCTACTCTTCACTGGCTGCAGTTTGTAAAGCCAGAAGCAGAGTCAACGTTCAAATCAACTGAAGTCTGAGCAGATGACAAGTTTAAGTCGCTCTGCAGTGAGATGAGCATCACCACTCCCCTCAGAGGAAACAACGACTCAGCCACAGATTTAGATAAAGATTTTACTGTCAGCCATGTGCAGGCAGTTTTGGGTACAATGCATCAGTGGGTATAGACACAGAAAAAAGGACAGCTTCAAATAACATCAGCTATAAAATAAGAGGTGATGGAGGATGAGGCAAAGAAAATAAAATCAATTCATTCAAGAAAAAGAAGAGAAAGTCTGGGGGATATACATAAAACAGTGAGACAGGTGCAGAGTGAGATGGAGAAGGAGGTTTATGTGTAAACTAATGAGAGCAAAGTTAGAAGGGAGTGAAAAGACTCAAACAACTCAAACAAAGGATTTAGTGTGAGAGGTAGTGATGGGAATCTAAACTATAGATACTTTACTCAACTGCATTATGTTATCTGTCTCCTAACAACTCAGTTTTCCAGCAGATAAGCATGAAGGACCATTCCTTTATACTGAGTGAAAAAAACCCTGTGTTTTTGTGCTGAGCTGCTGTGATGGTGTGAAGCTGTGAAAAATGTCAGCTGCTATACAGCATTACATTCAAGAGCTTCATTATGCTGTTACAAAAACCTTCTTTGAAAACAAATAATAAGCAAAAATGGACGCCATCATCAAAAAGAAAATGTGATAATTGGATTTTCATGGATATTTTGTGCAGAGAAAACACGGTCTATCAATCACTTCACCAGAGCTCTGACTATGTAGTCCCACTTCCTGAACGAAAACACGGCTTCTGGACCTGGAGAGGTCATCGCTGTCACAAACACGCCAAACCCTGTGTAGAGGTCTTGAAGACCTGACTGTGTTTTCTCACTGAGCAGCTGATCGATGGGTGTGTTGCTTCTGTCACCACTACATTACCAAACATTCACAATTCCTCTCAGAGCTGATGCTCTTACAGTCTGGAGAGCATCATTACTTACTGCTGACATTTAATTACCAAAGTAGACAGGAGAGCAGACAAGGAAACTAATCCTTTCTTATCCTCTGTCCATCCCTTCTTCTCTTAGTCCTACTGCTGCTCACAAAAGATGACGTTTCTTCAGTCATCCACGTATATCACGGTCCGTGTGTGAAGACACACACACTTCATCAGAGAGGCCAGCATGCTGAAATAACCACCACAGAGGAGCTGACAGTCCAACAGCCTCCACATGTTCCTGCACTACTCTACTACTCTGCTGAGAGGAGACTCTACTGAAGCTGTCAGCTGTACCATCAGCCTCTGAGGCTGCTCTCCTCTCTGTGTCACACACTGCTACTGTACATGAAGACTGCTGTCAGCTCAGCTCACACACACTCATCACTAACTTTATTTAGAGCAAACACAGCTCTGCTGTAACAGTGACCAGCAGAAAGTCAGAGACTTCCCATGAGGAGCGCAGCTCTCTGTCATGTCAGGTGTTTTCAGGAAGGGACGTCACTTCACATACCTTCACAACTCGAGTCAGCATCAGACGGACAGACGCACAATAAACATCCAAGGTAGCTGTAATTTCCCTCTCAACTCCGGTGTTTCCTAGTGGAAAACGCCAGGACATGAAATGAAAAAGAATGAAACGATCCCTTGCCTTGAAATCCAAAGAGGAAAGCGACGCCGGGGATCCACACGGTGTGTATCCAGAAGTAAACCATGGTGTCCTTTAATCAGGGGCAAAAGCTCCGCGCTCTTCCCGACGAAGCTCCGTCTCCAGCGGTTAATTTCCAGCAGAGAAAGCGCTGCAGATGAAGCCGAGCAGAGGAAGAAATCCCAGTCTGAACGGTGCTGATGAACACAAGAGCTGGAGACTCTGTCGCTTCTTCTTCTGCTGCGTTCACACGGACATTAGCGACCCCTACCGACACGTTCATCCACAGAGGAAGAGACTGTGTGAGTCCTGTCTCTGTGTGTGGTCAGTCTGTTTCTACTAAAGCAGCGTTTCGTGGTTCAGGACTGAGAGCAGGACTAATCTGGACAAGTCCAACATTTCATTCAGCAGCACAACCGTCATTTCTCACACGGATCAGCACATTTTACAGCGGCCTCTGATTGTGACCAAGTCACACCTGTGCAATAATCACGCGGCCGCTAATCAGCATCTTGATATGCCACACCTGTCAGGTGGATGGATTATCTTGGCAAAGTACAAGTGTTTACCAACACGGAATTAAACTGATTTGTGAACAAAACACAAATCTGAGAGAGAGACGCCCTCTGTGTGATTTTCAACCGATTAAAACTGAAAACAAAAAACAAAAGTGTTGCATTTATATTTTTGTTCAGTTTACAAGGTGGCAAGTTTATTTCCCTTCAGACAGAAAATTAGCTGCTTAATGCATAACTGCCTTTCTAATTATAATAACATGATCTGAGGATAAAGGTGATGATGTCAGCTCATATAGAAATATCACACATTAAGAAATGTTATATTTTTGTGTGAATAATATTAATTCTAATAATATAATAATATTAGAGTCCATATGTTCTACTTTTGACGTCTAATTAAACTATAAAAATGGAGTCTTCTCAGGATACAGTCCTTTTAGTGTATCTCCAGGAGCTGCTGAGTCCCATATGTACAGTAGTGTACCCATATATGTCAGAGTTCAAAGTGAAGACAGTGTAGTTGGTCTCAGTGGAAAAAGCCAGTTATCTATGTGCATACAAGTGTGGTGTTTTACCCAAGACATCCTGACAACAGATTTATTACACACACTTCTCTCAGATCCACTGAAGCTGTGTTTTAGTTTTTACTGTTCACTCTGGCTGCAGCTGCAACATCTGCAGAGGACAAATGTTTAATGTTACTGTCGTTATTATTAGCAATATTATTATCATTATTATTACCGATCCGAGATGACATTGGGTGAGAGGCAGTGTACGTCCTGAACAGATCACCAGTCTATCACAGGCTGACACACACACAGACAAACAACCATTCACACTCACATTCACACCTACAGGCAATGTAGAGTCACCAATTCAATTAATTTACTGTGGGTGGAAGCTGGAGAACCCGGGCAGAGCCCACACAGGCACAGCGAGAACATGCACACTCCTGGTGAGTAAACAGCAGGAGACTTTAGATTTAATAGACTGTTTTGCTCAGTAAGTGACCAGATTTATTTAGAACACTATTCATAACACAGGATAGAAAGTACAAAGAATTTTCTAGATACAAAGGTGAACATGTTTGACCACCAGGTGTTTCCATAATGTCACGACATATTGAATATCTATTATTATATTTGTATTTTTACTCTCAGTTTTGTTTCCTTTTAGTTTCCATCTGTGGAGCTTCCACCCACGAGACCTTATGGCACAGGTGGACTGTGTTTGCACAGTTTATTTACATTCTCCACCTGTTTCTCTCACACACTGCTCATTTGTATTTTAGGCTTGGAGAAGATGAAAACAGTTTTCATTAGAACATGCCAGCAGCAAGAGAAACAAAGCAAAGGTTAGATGGAATCCCATCAAAATACTATGATGGAAAACATAGTTTGCTGTCAGAGTCCGAGAAGTGAAACTGCTGATTCTCAGACACAAGTCAAGTCTGTTTCATGTCAGAGTCAAACTGGTGAGATGCATGAAATGTAAATGATTTCTGCATACACGCTGCATGCTTCCATACATTATTTATGACCATATGATATTAGATCTGTGTGTGAGGACATGTACCTCACAGTTATCTTTACAGCCTCGTGATGCCAGTCTTCATCCTCAGCCACATCAGTTAACACACTGTAATCACAGATCATCTCTTTGCTCACTGTATGAATTATATAAACACAGTGTGAACACGTCACAAATCATTTAGATACAGACTGAAATATAGGAAGAAAGAATCTGTTTGAAAGAAGCTGCATAAATATGAAAATCTTCCCACAGATGATGGTTGGTAATGAGTTCTTTTTTGGGAAGATGAAGGCAAATGATTTCACATTAGTTAGTGCCACTAACATCTTTGTAAAATAGTAAAATCTTATCAATGCTGGAAGACAACGTTAACATCATACGGTGCAAGAAATGACGCCAAAATCCACAAATTCATTTTTATACTAATAAAATTAATAATGATAATCAGTTCAGACAGTGTCTCCAGCTCTTACACTTCTGCAATCAGAGAAATCACTGCTGTGAAAACACGTCCTCATCATTTCTCTTATTGAGAGAAAATTCAGAGTCACTCAGTGCAGTCCACTCATGCTCTCTGTCCTCCAGCAAACCTTTGGATGTCAGTATGAAAACCTCAAGCTGATATTGGGGAACTGCTGTGGGAGGAAACATGGGAACCTGTGGGAGCTCTGGACTTACAGAGTGTCATAAGACAAGGCAATTTGTTAATTATCTGGGATACACTCTCAGATCATGTGGCATGCTGGGAATTTAAAGTAGCTATAGTTTTCTATTGATCAACAATAGACAGAGATTAAAAAGTATAAAGAGAAAAACAACACATGAGAGAAAATGATGGAGGGACAGAAGAGAACTTTCAAAGCTTGTGTGAGGAATTTCCATTGGTCCCTTTGTTGTATGAATAATCATCCAGCAGGCTGATGATGTTAGCACCATGGACAGCTACACATCCCAAAGCTACTGAACTGAAAATCTGAATGTGTTGGATGGATGGATCTCAGTGGTGGACTCAAACTATACTGATCTCTCCTCCTGGTCAGCACCATGGACAGAGGCAGAACAGCAGCAGAGCACAGAGACTGATTCACTGTGAGACACACTGCTGCTCTCTCTATTATAAATGAAGAAATATTATTATTCTAATTTAAAATCTTTATCTAAAAATCTAATCTATATCTTTTTATTTTTTTTACTTTTCTGTTGGGATTTTTGTTTTTAAATATTACTCAAAATTGATGAAGTGACCTTTCTCCATTCACCAAGTGTCAAGTTGTCGTCACAGTTGTAAGTTATTGTAAGATGTAAGAAGTCTGAAAGGGAAAGTTTACTGCTTGACTTTTCATCCATCAAGTATCAGGATACAGATCAGAAAATATCTGTATTGATCTCACTTCTAAATATGACATCACATTACCCAGCATTCTCTCCGCTCTGAGCTGTGACCTCCAGCAGTGGATCATTTACAGTAAAGTTGCAGACACTCTGTGATACTTGCTCTCTGATGCTAATGACTCTTGGAGCTCTAGTTTCCTCTGCTGTTGGTCTCTGTCCTGAATAAAAAGCTCCTCTGTCTATTTCTAGTGACTCCATCCCAGTGGTTTCCATCACACCAGACCCCCAGCTGATTACCTGTGACTCTGCTGAGAGCGTTGATTTATGACTGTTTTGCTCTTATTATTCTTTAGCTCTGTGCTGCAGCACTGCAGCTCTCAGCTGGCATGCAGAACCTGTGAAAGCTTCCCTGAAGACTTTGTTTTAATAACACACTGCCTCTAACAGAGAGCCAAATGACTGTAGAACAGAGCATCACTTCCTGGTTCAGATCCACTTCAAAGTGTGTTGGTCTTTGTAACAGATTCAACAGAGAACTGGATCTCATCACTAACAGAAACAGTCCTAAGTATCCTGGCAGAGAGAGGAGCAGTCAGTCTGGATCTACAACAATAAAACTGAGAATTAACAGAAAAAATAGTAATTGGGAAGATTCTCTTTGTCAGCAGCTGCAGTGTTTACTGACAGACAAGTTAGAGGAGGAAGAAAGATGATCGACAGCCAGTTAAAATGGAATAATGGGATTTTTGTTGGGGCTGTTGGTGTCAGTGTTCAACCATCTGGAACAACAACAACAAATTAAGAAAAATATCCCCGGAGGTGATGGATCATCAATTCAGATTCAAAACAAATGTCTCATTGATTGGTGTGATCTGAAAAGACAACATTAATATCACTGTGTTTTCAACGTGTCCAGAAGTTTCCTTCTCCACTCAAAAAATATTAATCCATAAATCACCAGACACTCAACTCACTCAACACTAACTCAAATTGGGATTTAGACTAATAAAAAATGTTTCACAGATGTTCTGAGTTGAGAAGTGGTTTATTTTCTTACAGTAGATGAAATGTCTGCACAGCGGATTTAATCCAATTGTCTGCTCTTGCAATAATACACAAAACACACATCATGAAGCTCTGGCACTGAGTTTCTCTAGTGGAGAGCATTGTGTGTGTGTGTGTGTGTGTGTGTGTGTGTGTTTGTTACAACTTGCATATAATCCTTGATCAAACCTATGGAAATACAGTATGTGGATGTTTGGATCAGCTGTATTTCCTAAACTGACTGAAGAGAAAAGAGACCTCAGCTGTTCTCTGCAGACTCGTTAACTCGATCATTTTAACATCTCCTGTCGACCACATCAACATCACCAACCACGTCCAGCCACTGTCATCACCTCAACTCAAACTGTTGCAGTTATGTTTTTTTCCTTTCTCAGTGCTAGCCTGCGGGTTTATTTACCTTGCATTCTGGCATCTGTTATATCTATGTTCAAGAAGAACTGACATAATTTTAATGTGCACCCAGCAGCCAGAACCAAGCATTTCTGTCACTATGGTATAAACAGCTCCATGATGACATGATAATGACCTAAAGTCATTCACAAGCTGCCAGAAACATTCTGCAGAATTACAGTCATAGACATGTGATCACTTACATCAGTGGGTGACATGTGGCAGAACTATAACCATAGAAATGTGGAGGTATGTTACACTGCAAACATTAACAAAGAAAGAAAGATGAGGGGATAAGTTTTGTTGCTCTGAAATGAGGTCCTGGTGTGCAGTCTTCATTGTGATCTCTGTCTTCTGTTACTGAAGCATGAATCAATAACAATAACACTGACACTGTATTAATTGAAATAAAACAAATGAGTTGCAGCTGGTTAAACTCAGCACAACCCCCTGAAGCAGGAGACTGCAGGAGTTGGAAAAGGCTGGAAGAGAAGCACAGATTTGAAACAAAGAAAGTGAACATTCGGTGCAACAGTCGTGGAGAAGAAAGGGAAATATGTGCAGCACAGTACAGCATTATTGTTGAGCTGTTACAGTGTGAAGTGCAGCAGCTTCAGAGTTCTCACCACATTATAGCAGCAGAGAAGGAGGTAAAGGAGGCACAGAAACCATAGATCTGTTCCATGCTGATTACAGGCTAATTATTCTCACATTTGTGCACTAATTGCTTCGCTTTCTTCTTTGAATTAATGTTACTGACTCAGTAACTAACAGAGCTGACTGACATTTGATGAACTGAACATTCATCTCCAAATATCAGTCACTCCATCAGTATAGAGGCACATTACCATCGAGTAACAGGACTGATTCAGACACACACAGCACCAGAGAAGTGTGGAGTCATCTTCCCTGATCCATCCTGTCTGTCTCATCCTCATCCTGTGAGACTTTCTGCTTGTCAATAATCCAACCATCATAAATGATTATCCCTCAGTGTTCTCACTTTAGAAACAGCCTGTGTGACACTATAATCATTTCTTTATAAACTACTGCCACACACACACATGCACTGTCAAAGCTCATTAGCAACTGTTTTACCTGCATTTCAAGATCAATGACGAGACAACAAACAGAGACCAAACACAAACCGCATCATCTTAAAATCAGGGTATTGAAGCAAAATTACAAACAGACAGAAGGTCAAATCTGAGAGCACCACTGAATGTGGATGAAGAGACAGATGTGGTACACTTTTACACTTTATTTCATTCTGTCAAACACTGTCATCACCTCAACTCAAACTGTTGCAATTATGTTTTTTTCCTTTCTCAGTGCTAGCCTGCAGGTTTATTTACCTTGCATTCTGGCATCTGTAATATCTTCAGTCCAGTTCATCCAGCTGCTTAAAGCTGTTTACATCGCAGTTCTACTCCCAACCGACTCCAGTAAGAGAAACAACAGAAGGGAACAGTGTGGGTGGAAAAGGCAGAAGGCAGAAGCTGAATACTATGAGGTGATTATGTTTGCTTCCATTCAAACAGCTTCATCTTAAAAGGTTTTTCCTGACCACAGAAAACAACACATGGATAATGAGAGGTCATAAAATTACTGTGGCTGTAATTCAAGAATGAAGAATTAATTATTTAATGTAGATCAAGATTAATGCATCCTGATATGCATTTCTACATGTAGAGTATGACAGTAAACACCCCCTTCATTCAATATATTGAAAACTCACGTGGTGGATTCAGTTCAAGCTTCTCCGTCCTCTACCTATTTCTCTCCCCTCTCTAATCTGTCCCTATGTTGACTCACTCCCTCCATATCATTATGTAGCTTCCTGTACTCTCTCTTTCTTAATCTCCTACACCACAGATGCTAATGTATCAAGCAGGAAAGATACATACATTAAAGATGAAACATTACATTTCTACATGATCCTAAAGTCAATAAAACATACACACATTGTTCTGTCTCAGGCAAACACATGCACACCCTCCTACACACTGTCCACATTGCTGCTCTCTGTGTCTGTGAAATCACTTGTTGCCACTTTGTTCCTCCAAATATAACAGTTAACAGTAAATTATTTGTCTGTGAAAGGACATACATAAACACACATTAACACATTCTCCACCTGCTTTGTGGCTGTGTAAGGACTGTGTGAAGTGTGGAGGCGACCGTCACAATGACTGACTTCTCTCTGCGTGGTTCCACTCAGCTGCCTGTCACTGACCCTTCATAAGAAAGTGTTGGAGGTTAGAGATCTATTTACTGATGCTGGAGCTTTTAACAGTTCACATTATGATAAAGAGTGTGATCTGTGCAACAGATGAGGATGAGTGTCGTCAGTCTGAGAAAGCAGTGAGTTATCAGCCTGATTCTGGAAAACCTCTCTGGGATAATCACATCGACAGGCTGACTGATGAAGCTTGTTCCAATTAGTTTCTACTTATTCTGTCCTTCAGAAAGTTCTACTTGGAGTTTTCAGTGAAATGACTTTTTATAAACTGATGGAACCACAAAGACTCACCACAGTCATTTCTACCAGCAGCCAGCAGACAGACATAATCAGACAACCTCTTCACTTCACACTGACAGAGACATGAAGCCCAGTTCAGCCTTTGCACAACTCTGAAGAACAAATCAGTCCAACACTGCTGAGATGGAAGTCAGCTCATTACAAAACAGTAGCAGAGATGATGTCAAATCACATTAGAGGCTTTTAAATATTTGGTCATAAAACTCACTGCACCAGTACAAAAACAGTGAATACAAACACATTACTGCAATCATAGAGAGTCACAAAATCTCTCTCTCTCTGTCACACACACACACACACACACACACACACACATAGTTACCTAAACCATGAAATGATCTCCTCTGAACAACACTGTGACAAATCAAACTGTATCCATCTGGTGTCTCTGTGGAACATCAAGTGTTGAAATGTGTAGGAGGCTGCTGTTGTTGGTATAGTCACAGATGTTACAGTGACAAAACAAAAATTAGATTGGGATTGGTGTGTGTTTGTGACGGGGGACTGTAAATACACTGATAATTCATGTCCCTGCATCACATCTGCTTATTTTAAATAAAAATGCTGAGGTGTGTTTTTCTCTATTGTTATTACTGACAGACCATACACACACTTTCAAATCATGCACAGCTCCATAGTCATCTTACACATAGAAGAAAAGTGGAGTACAGAGGAAAGCCCTGGATATATGGTGGCTGAGCATTATGCAGATTGCTGTGAGCTGAGCTGACAGGATGAGTGGCTGAGCCAATAAAGTCTGTTTGAAGAGCAAAGCCTGTGTGAAATAGTAATGTATACAGTATTTTATGGAAAAGAATCTGACACTGCCCTGTCAATCTCATAATACCTGCTAACTTAGACATCCTTGGCAGCATTATAATTAGGTGACAAATAATGGACTTCAGTTTGTGACTGTGGGTTATCATACAATCCACTTGAGTTGCCTGAGGACATTCACAAGTTGTAAACAAGGGAATCTTTCCCATCTCTACCACTGAGAGATTAAATTTAATATGAACACAGCACAACAAGCACAAGCATTAATCAGCATCATCGCACAGTGGATTATGGGATACTGAAGGCTGCAGAAGATATTGTTTTTAGCTACACGATGTGGAAACTCTGAAATGGGAGAGGTCATAGCAGGAAAAACACCAGCTGGAAATAATGACATTAATGACTGCCGTCGTTAGTGTTATCCGAACCAGCTGTGATTTAGATGCTGTGACCAATCAAAATGTTTCCTGTGATAAAAGGTCTACAGGAGCACAGGTACAGTCTGAAAATTACAGACAAGCACAACGCACTGAAGCTTCATTGACAGGAAATATGAACAGCACAGAAACACTGCTCACTTCAGTACCAACTCTGAAATAATGTGGGAGTTGTCTTTGCACTCCAACACACTGACCAGCCCCTGCAGCTCTGTCCTGCTGCACGCTGGGTCACACAGTGCTGTGAAAGTGCCTTGTAACCTCACAGAGCTTCCGACAGTACAGGATGTCATTATGCAGCAGACTGGACCCAGATCACACCCAGACCAGCAGATCTGCCCTGCTGACATCAACCAGAGCTGGAAGCTACTAATTAGCATAACTTCCACTACTACAAATATCCCCCAGCTCAGCATGAACCACTTGTTAGTGATGAGCATAACTGCTGCTTCATTATTACTGAGAGAAAAAGATGAGAAGCAGACAGCAGAGGAACAAAATGACTGTTCAAGGTGATTCAGTAAATGGAAAACCAGTTAAGTTATGAGCTCGATCCCACTATACACACAGACACAGCAGATGCCAAGAGAACAGTTCCTGTCTATGTGATGTTGCCACTGGCTCTGAACAAACACATGTAGCTCTCTCCAAAGTCCACCCTGCTCCAGCGTTTCAGCCTGAGGGTTCCTCTATAAAATATGACCATCCAGTAGATACTGCAGTCTGATAACACAGAGCCTGACCTGTCAGCTACAACACCAGGCTGACAGTCTGATGGTAGGGCTAACACAGATATCTGCTGGGATCAGCTGTAAGCCAACAACCTGAGGAAACAAACAACCAAACAAACAACCGACCGGACAGACCAGACCAAAGACACATAATCAGAGTCTAAGATAAAACCTGTTGACATTAAGAGCTTCAGTTTCCTCCCATTAGGACTCTACTTGAGTGTTTATATATGGAACAACAAAGACAAGTCTTCTGTCTTTCTCTCTGTAGAGGTTGTTATCTGACTCACCTGGAACCTGAACTTTTACAGGAAGCATTTCCCCACAGTCTGCTGCCATGTCTGTGTTTTAGAATCCATTGACTCCTTTTAGAACTTTGGTGAAAAGGCTGATATTTATCAAACAGCAGTGGAATACTTTAGCTACACTAAAGGTTACAGTTTAGTTTTACTGACTTGATTCACAGGGTGACTAAAAAGAGTTTTCACACACACACACACACACACACACACACACACACACACACACACACAGGCAGCTAATTAGAAAGCATAAAAGACTGGCAACAATTCCCACAACAGGGAGTGAAGCTGGCATTCAGAGAAGCACGCCAGGTGTCGAGCAGCACTGTGGAGCTCACAGCAGGGAGGTGGAAATAATGTCTCAGTGCATGAGTGAGTCCAGTGGTGGCCTACGCTTCTCTGCTGAGCAGTCATCACTGTGATGATGCTGCTGCACAACACTGTTGTCTGGTCAAGAGGATCCTTACATGATCAAGAGAGGGAAGAGGAGGAGGAGGAGGATGGTATCATACTTCATACACAGTGTGCTTCGCATGAAAACAGCAAACAGGACGAAATTGAGCCTAAATTAAATGTTCATCAATCCCCGACTCACACACCAAAACTCATACAAATATAATCTTTCTCAAATAGCACATATATAAACTAGAGCAGAAAATGCTGGTCAAAAACCAGCAGCATTTTAAGCTTTCTATTAAATGAGGTACACACTGGAGCACATCTGAGGTCATCTGGTAAGTTGTTCCAGTGACTAGAGCATTAAACTGAAAAGAAGCTGCTGCAGATTTCACTTTAATCCTTGAAACAGGCCTGTGTGAGATGACCTGAGAGACCTGTTTAGCTCGTAAGCACTGAGCAGGTCTCAGAGATGATGTGGAGAAGCAGCATTTTGTGTTTTATAGACAAGAAGCAAACCCCTGAAGTCATTTTAAGATGATAAGGTGATCTGAGAACTGGTGTTATACACCCAAACCTTAACACATGAGAAATTCTGTGACATGTAGTAATAGAACCTGTGACACACTCACTTTCAGCAGATTGACGTGGCTCTGCAGAAGTTCAGTAACATGACAGACCAGGACCAGAAGGATCAAAACAATTTCACCAACCCAACAAACCAAATGTGTGTATTATTGAACTTATTATAGTACATAATCCTGTTATGGGAGATGAGGATTGGAGTGGCAGCTTGTCAAGTTTGTTCAACAGGATCCTGACTTCATATAGCTGCAGGTTCAATTCCCTGTGTTGATAGTGTTCAGTCACTGCCTAGTGTGTTGGACTAACAATCAAACAGTCACTCTTTCTTGGAGGCAGCAGGGAGCCTTCCTGCCCTCAGGAAAACACAGATCTCTTTACAGCTTCTTCGCTATCAACAAATCTCCACAGACTGCAAATAAAATATCTGCAATAAAACCAGCAGAGGAGCAGTTTTACTGCAGAAGAAGAACTGGTGATCATTTTTATGCAGACAGACTGCAGAGAGTCTCCTCTGTGCTTAGGAAGGACAATAACCTGACACATGAATCCCTCCTCCCTCCAAGTTAGGTGTACTGTTCTACTGATTTTACACACACACATACACAGCATGTAAAGGTAAAACAGCTGAGAGTCACAGCCCTCCCCTTCTATCATTAACACCCATAATTCCTCTGCAAACTACTACTACACCACTATGTGAATATGCAGTGAGGTCCTCAGTCTGTGTGTCTAAATATTGGATATGTGGTGAAGTCTGGAGGCCTTGTTGTCTCTGGTGAACTGAACTGAAGTGTAAATGCTCATTGAGCAGCTCTAAATACATGTAATCCTACAGAGCCCTGGGGTGGAAGCATTAGAGAGATAACACAGACCCTGAATGAAGAGTCTGCATAAAACTGACTGACTTAATGAAACACTAATGTATTAACAGACCATGAATTTATTACAAAAAATACTGAGGAGGCGCAATGACTGTGGGACATTTGTACTGAGCAGAGTCACTCTTACTGTAATCTCAGGCAGCAAGTTAAAACAATTGAAGACACAATAAACTGTATTAAACATAATTCTCTGAGTTCTCAGTGTCTCATTATTCATTTCATGTCTGTTATGTGCAGTGATACTTTGAATGCTCAATGTGAAAATATGTTTTACACACAGGACAACACATGTTAAATAGATTCATGTAACTGTTACAGTATGTACAGTGTTCATATTTGAGATTTGTGCTGTGACCTCATCACTTCCTGCAAACACATGTTAAAGTGTAGGAAAGTGACAAATAAGAGTTTTTCTCTCAACATCTTTCTTTCTTTCTCTTCTTTCTGCCGTCTTTTCTTCTCCTGAGTTATTTCTCTTCTCTCTAGTTTTTATCTCACTAGATCTTTCTCCCTCTACCCATCCTGTCTTCTCCCTGTTTTCTTTATCAGGTGCAAATCATTTCCACAATATTTATGCATGTAGGGCATTTTTCCTTTGAAGCTTTTGTTCAACACAAATAGAGTAAAATCAATTTCCAACTTTACGGTTTCTTGTTTTTGTTCTTCTATTCATTCAGTTCTTTTCTTCCTCCTACCTCTTCTTTCTTCTGTGCTCTGGGTGATAAAGAAGGTAGATTCAGCTGCTTTCAGAAGGCTGGAGAGAGAACAGAGTCTCTGAGACTAACACTGTGGTGAACCTGATGAGTATCTGAAAAAGAAAATGCTGTTGTTGTATCTGACTCTTGACTGAAAAACGCTGAGGCTGTTAGTCTTTTGGGATGTGAGAGATTTGCAGATTCCCACCTCTCAGCTCCTCTGATCGGAGAGAAAGTTTGATGAACAACAGAATGTTTGTGTTCTGTTTGTCCAGATTAATTCAAATGTCCAGTGTGCTCATGCCAGTGGGATGTTGTTAGTTTGCTGCAGTATGTAGAAATCTTATATTCTCTGACACTATTTTCATGCTGATAAAGTGAGAGATCTCACACTGTGATCTGATGTAGTGTTTGATTGGATATTATGTCATTATTCTTTCACAGAGTCAAAGTGGATTGAATAATGATAATAATCACATTAGGGGAGAAATTGTTGAAGTGGATCAAATCCTCAGTAATCTCCCCATGCACATTTCCCCTCACAGCTGTCACCATGGTAATGAGTGGAGTGGGTTGTGTGGCTGTAGTCTAAGTGGATCATACTGTCTTTCTACGCCCAGTTTCTAGCACCCAAACACACCCAGAGTATCTGCTGCTCTTTGTCTGTTTACCCCTTTTCCCTTGATGTTTGTCTCCAAGCAGAAATGCAGCATGAAATTATTCTAAGTGGAGCCACTGAATCAGTCTAGAGGGAATAACTGTTCTCACTGAAAGACCTGCATTTACTATACGTGTGGAAATGAACACTGATGCACTGATTCAGAGATAAATGTCCTCCTACAGACACAACATACGACAATTTTGCTGATCATATTCCTATTTGTGTTTCCAAGTGTCATTGCTGAATGAAGAGTAATACAAACTTTTGAAACTAAAGTGAGAATCTTTGATGAATGAAGGAGCAGGGAGCTGGAGACAGAGGCTGAGGCAGTGGATCATGACACTAATGAGGTGCTGACACCTGGACGACCTGCATCACTGAGCCTCAAACATGGAGGACGAGGTGACCACAGTCACACTGGAGGCAATGGACAACAAGAGCAGCACACATAAACAGATGTCAGGTGTGTCTTCTACGATCACAGAAAACAGCAGCTGCAAATACTCATTCAAGCCCAATTCATTTCATCCAAACTAATAACATTCTTATCTAAAGGATCTGAATGTTTTTGTGATAGAAGTTCTCTGTCTCTTTCTCTTTATGCATCACATCCACTCCTGAAGCCTCTGCTGACACTGTAGCCAAACCCACAACACAACCAGCATGACCCTTATCATCACAACAGTAGACCCTGTCCACATCTGTGCCACAGCACCCAGCATATGATGTAGGTATGTGTGTGTGTGTGTGAGAGAGAGAGAAACAGAACATGAGTTGCACAGAGTATGGGTGTTATTGTTGTTAATGCTCTCAGCATGAGTCTAATTAAAGTTTAATTCAGTGTAAAGTACTACAGCACAACTCAAGTGCTGAACTCTGAGTGTTACTCACAACCTCTCTAACAGGACAGAGGCAAGAAAACTATATTCTCTGAAATATGAGGGCGCTTCAAAAAGTTCATGGAAAAAGAACAGTTGGAAAAAGTGGTTTAAGTTATGATGTTTATTTTTGCATTGCAACATGCATTTAAGGGTTCATGTTAGAACATGTTATAACATGTTAGTACAAGAACGTACAGGTGCGCAGAGATCAAAATCCCTGCATATGATTTTTAGCTATGTACTTTTTCCACAAACTTTTTGAAGCCCCCTTGTACTGATACTGATACAATGGACAGTTTTATTGCTTCATGATGCATCTCTTATCAATCTCATGCATTTGTTGGCGAGTTAGTTTGTACTGTAATCCATGCAGAAACTACAGCTAACACTCAGTGTCCTCATCCACAGAAACATCTGCACTCACAGAAGACACAGAGACATAAAGGTGAACCTCTTATTCATTTGAACACCAAGACACTGATTCACTTCCTCTCCTCAGTGCTGCTGAACTGTACATGGTGTTTAAATCAACTGTCAAACAGCTTTATTTAGCAGACAAATCAGAGCTATAGTAGAGCTGTCTGTAGCAGTTAGTGTGAGGAGTCCTACAGCCCAGCAGCCTGAGGAAATAAAATGTGGCTGAACTGTTCAGGACAAATAAGAGCGTCTGGAGGAGTCCAGCTGTTTGTTGAAGATGCTTTGACTTCAGTAATAGTCTATAATAAGGTCAAAGGTCATTGTGGAGGGCAGAACTCTACAATATGAGAGACTCATGGAACCATTATAGACCTGGAGAAAGACGCTCACTAGAGAGATCATTACTTTAGCTGGGAGGAGAGAGAGAGAGAGGAGGGGGTGGAACAGACAGAGAAAACACATGATGTATACTCTAACACAGCATCATTATATAAATGTATGTTATGATTATCATTGTTATTAATAGTAGTTGTATTATCTACAGTATGCATCACATGACATATTCAGACTGTGTCTGTTTGTCAAATCATCAAACACATGAAAAAGACTGGGAAAGGCTGCAGGTGTTGTTGTCAAGTGTTAAAATGATCCAAGGCAACTCAGCCTTTCCACAAAATTGTTTTCACTTTGCAGTGGGATTCTCATTAAACCAAAAAATCAAAAGATAATATTGACACCAGCAGCCCTTTGATAAACAGCTATTAAGTCCAATTGTGCCTCCATATTCAATCTATTCCACTCCACAAAGAAAATAAGCCTCCATTATTTTTCAATAAAAAGACTGTGGAGCTGAAGTATGAATTTGATATTTTTATCCCAACAATGCACATGCAAAGAAGACATCATTCATTTCTCATTCTGCTCTGAGGTTTAGAACCAACAAACAATCAGCTGACCTTCTCTTCAGAGACCACCACTGTCTTTTGTTTGTTCAGACTCTGTAACAACTTCTCACAGTTATCAGACCTGCAGACAGAATCACTTCTTATTTCAGGCTCTCAGAGATTCTCATAACCTTGCAAAGGTTTTTCTACCACACATGTAAAACTACTATTATGTCCTGAGTGGTGGAAACTAAATGAAACAAGCTGGTGATTTTCACACAAGTGTCAGTTGTCCTTGTAAACAACATGATGACTGCATGATGACACCCACTATGGTGTGGGATTCCCTGAAAATTGTAGTTGCTTGTGTGTGTGTGTGTGTGTGTGTGTGTGTGTGTGTGTGTGTGTGTGTGTCTGTGCTGTTGAGGTCAAGAAGTTATCTGAGCAGTTAAGAGCGGTGTTGCTGGTCAAGCAGATAAATTGTCCTTCATTCCCTCTGTGTTGCCTTGTCAAGTCAAACCTTACTGAACTTATCTACAGCAGTGACAGACACCACTATAGTAAAAGAGTGACCAGAGGTTAAACTGGGTCTGTCCAGTGCTGAGGCACTACAGACTTCAAAACATCAGCAGGCCTCACAACTGCAGTGTTTCCAGCCTGAGGTAATAGATAATGACCAGTCACCACCCACTCAGTGTGGTGGTAGGACTGATAATGTGGTCAGGTCAAGGATGGTGAAGCACCTGCCAGTCAGATGATGTCTATCATGCAGAGGTGAAATAAACCTAAAGTCATTCATTCTTCTAACCGTCTGATTAAAGACTCATTTCTTAGAGATTTTATGTAAAATCTGCTCAGTAGGGAGGCTGCTGAGAGGAGGATGATGGGTAGGAGAGACACTCTCCATCTCAGAGTTTGATATGAACTGAAGAGCCATACTGTACAGCTCCAACTCAGCAGGTAAACCTGCAGCGAGCTGGGATGACACTCTGCTGAAGAGGCACAGCTTTACCCTCCTATAGTCTGATAATCACTGTCACATCATGAACCTTAACTCGTTAGGAACCAGGAGCACTGACTAAATATACGACTACACTTCACCCATTACCCATTATTATCAGCCATCATCATTAGACAAATACATTCATTCATTATTTGAACTATTTTGTGTCTCCTTGTCATTCTCTACAATAAGTCTAACACATATCCAATAAATGTCTGTCTCATTCAGATTGTGTGTGTGTGTGTGTGGAGAAAGTGGATTAGCATATGATGATATGTAAATAATACTATTCAGAAGTAATCCCCAATATTTGCTGCAGGGACAGGATTTGCATCCATCTGTGCCCAGAAAACTCCTCCAACGTTTACACTGACATGGAAAGTTACCAGCTGCATCAAGAATAATAACACAGTCGATCCACTGACGCACTGTAGGTCAGCTTTAAGGCTGATACACAGCAAACTGATGAAGCCAAACAACAAAAATATCTGTTGCTCTTTAAGTTGATGAGAAACACTTCATGAATCCAGAAATCAATTCACACACTTTCATTCTTTCAAAAACTCACTATAGGATGTTATTTTCATTGTTTCATAAATATAGCAGACACAATATGACGTCAGACTTAAACTGACATTATCCCCAGCCCAATTTGTCTTCACAGCACTGTATGTAACTATATCTATTTAAATGTAAATGATTTGTGGCAGAGAAAAGGATTCATTACAGAACAACCTGAAACAATATATAAACAGAAATCAGAGAATAAGGAAGGAAGGTTTGTGCTTTTACCTTCAGGCAGACAGAGGTTGAAGTTGACTCTTTTCTCTCTTTCAGTATCTCTCTGTCCTTCTCACTGTGCATGCTCATTGATTGTCTCTAAAGTTCTCATTAAATGTGGAAGTAAATTAAGTGATTAGGACAGAGCCTGTTGCTAGTCACAGACAAAAAACACCTGATGGAGGAAACCAATTCCCTGTTGTGCAGCAGATAAACAATGTGTTTCTTGAGCAGAGAAAGGCTGAGCGAAAGGAAAGAAACAACATTTCCTTTCCTTTTCTGTGAGACTTAAAGCAGCCAGTGATCCTTTCATTTACAGCTCAATACAAACTGCAAACATTTACCAGGAAGGGCACAACTTTGAGGATTAGCTCAAGAAGGATCAAGAGAAAGAGAGAAATATTCTCACAGAAAACATCAGAGAGGATCATTTCTGATAATCCATCTGTAAATGAAATGTTTCCTCATAAAGATGAAGGACACACAGAACTTCATACACATGGATCTCCATAGAAACTCTACTGCATTCCTCTCCAACATCCCTTAAATCAACAGCAGTAACCGAGTAGACTTCTTGACTTTCTCCTTTCATTTTTTATCAGCAGTCACTACACAAATCACTCAACTGATAACAATCATAGACAAAACCATAAAGACAAGAGGTCCCCAAGGTAAAACGTGAAGGATGAAAACAAAATCTGAACAGCTCATTAGTTACACTTCACTTAGATTGGAGAGGATGCATAAGAGCACAGAGCGTTTCAAAGTGAAAAGAACAGACTGGATCTTAATATTCAGCTGATACAGAAAGAGATGAATTGATCACGTTTGATCAGAATATTCTCTGATCCCCCTCAGATGGACTAAAGTGGTCCAAAATGTCAGGATCAGGTTCATGTCTACGACTTCTGACCAAAACTAACGTGAATTCTCGGAGCTGTGCTCTCATCCAGATGTGCCTACAGATGTTGTTGAGGAGCTTACAGATGTTTCTTTGATACACATCAGTGCAACATGAGTATTTCTGTTGTTGCACAAACCTAATGACTAAACCTAAAAGTTCCAACTTAATCTTTAAAGTCTGCAGGTCTGCACCCAAACAGAAACATTAAGTAGAAGATTTCTCAGTTTTCTTCATGAATATATTTATTTTATCTCTCCTTGTTGTACCTGAAGACATTATTTAGAGCTTCAGAGTTCTCCCTGGAGAAAGTTGGGATTAAATCTAAACACATCATATCTTCTGAATCATCATGTTCCTGACACCTTGTGACAACATTTTATTTTTCTCTCCCTCACATGAAATCTCTCTCGTTCTATCTCATGTCCCTGACCTTAGCTAAAATGCACCAAACTCTGCTCAGGACTGTGTAGGTGTGAATAACTTAAAGCTTTATACTCCACTCACCTGTAGTGTCCTGTTAGCTTTGCTGCACAAATTAAATACAGTTAAATATCAACTGCAACAACAACAACGTCATCACAGGACTCTGGTTAAACTGAGGCACATCAAAAGTCAAAGTAATGCTAGTGGCATTTTAGATTATTTCACAGCAGAGTTATGATGTAGTTTTGAGACATTATGTTTTAGTGAGCACACTGAGCAGGCTATATGATCCAAATCAAAAGCCTAAGAGAAGGAAAATGATGCTCCTTACTGTTCAGTAAAAACCTAAAATGCTAAATAATGCTTGAATAATACATTACAACCAGCAGCATTTACAGCAACCTTGAACCTAAACCTGACCCCCACACAAAAACAAACAAACCAAAAGAAAAATACAGAGTCTGACCCAGTCTCATTAGACACATCAGAGATCAGATGAACTCCAGGTCAGGTGTTGGATGTTTTTCTTTGTGGGAGAATTTTAATTGTCTTAGTTTGGATCTGTGATGGAAATTAGCATCTCATGTTTGATCTTCATCTCATTAAGAGAAACAAAGAAATACAAAAGAAAAAGCTTCACAGTGAACACATGATAATGTTTGAGACTCAAAGGGTGAATGAAGAGTACTGTTGTTATAAAGCAGAGACACTTTAACAGAGGATGTGGAGAAGCTGTGTGTGTGTGTGTCTGTGAGTGTGTAAGGAACATACCACTTGCTATCATTTGTTTTCCCAGAGGCCATTTTAAACGTCTCTCAGTAGAAACTATCCAGTGTCTGTTACAGTCAGCACAGTATTATACGGCTGTAATCCAGTCTGCTCTATATTTAGAGTCTCGCAGTGACACTGAGAGCCTGAGAGCCACCAACACTGACAAGCTGAGGGGAACTTAACACAGAAATGAAGTAAAAAATCTGATAACTTCAAGTGGAAGCAGTAAAAAGTCAGGATGGGAGAAAGAGAGCGTGGCAGCCTGGGAGGATTCAGCCGTGTGGTTAATGCTGAATTCACACAAAAGTACAGGTGTGGAAGTTAATGAAGGTGGGCTGATTTAAAATTAGAAACAACATGTGTTGGCTGTCAGACTTTGTATTAGCAGGATTCTCATTTTCATTGTCAGAAACCAGCAAGAAACTATTCTAGTTCATACAAATAAAAATGCATCACATTAGTTACTTCAAATAGACTGGTTTTGGAGCAGATGTATAATCACATGTATCAAAGACCAAATGTACTTTCTGATTGTGTCAGTCTTCAGAATGAGGTTTAAAAATCTGTGCCATCCCAAACTGTACTAATATACTAAAGTTAGAATGAGTCGTTTACTTGAATGAATTGGATGAATCCTCTGACAAAGGGAATCCTTATACCGGCTCCTTGCAGTGTAAAATCCAACATGATATAAAGGGGACTGATCATGTTGTTACCTGTAGCTGTTTGGCAAAGGTCTCTGAATTTACACCATGGACAGTATGGACAAATCTCTGCTGACTCTCTGACAGCTAAAAGATGTCCGACTCACTGAAGCTCAGCCTTTACAGCACTTCACCTGTTTAAAGCTGCAGAGAGGGAAAGAAGACAAGGACAGTGTGTCCTCTTAGGATGGAAAAACTAAAACATGTGACTAAATATCTCTCTGCTCCTCATCTCAGCAGTGGAAACAAACTGATCTCTGAGGCACTGACACTATACTTCATTTTCCTTCAGTGCTGGGATGTGTGTGCTGACTTGCAGTCAGTCAGTCTGGCCTATGAAATATTCAACAGTCAGGAACACATCACAGGGTCAAAGGTTTGACTCCAGGGTTATTCCTAGAAAATGGAACAGATGGCCGTCTGGCTGCATTACAAGGTGAACATAAACAGAGCAAGAAGCCTGGAAGGGTGAAATCTGGGAACAAACAAAGAATATGGAGGGCTTTAACATTTGGGCAGTATGTAGATTCATTCACTTACACAAATGAACACATATAAAGTAATTACAACATGATATGTGGCTGATTAATTTTCAGTCTCCTCACCTCAACATTGAGTAAACAGGTAAAACTGACTGATGCGGTGTCCTTTTCCCAAACCTCATTACAGCTCCATTAAACATCTGTAGATAAACTCAGTCTGATTTAAAAGCAGAGAGGAAAACTCACATATAACAAGTACAAGGCAGAATAATGGATAACTTCTTCATTCATCTTTTTTCAGTTAACTTAAGCCTCCATAATGTTTAATGCCTGAAGAGTATATCTTCTTTTTATTTCCTCTGCTGAGTTTGCTCTGGTAAAGCCTCTCAGCTGGCCTTGTTAGAGGTTGACAGTGTGGGTGGAACAGTGAGCTACTGTACCTGTGTGATTACAATGGCACTCAGCAGATGATGAACACTCACAGAGTGAAATGAGCAGCAGAGTGAATTATCCTCAGAAAAAGCTCAGTTAAAGTTCAGTCCAGTTGATGTTTGTTTTGTTTTTTGTTTGTTTGTTTGTTTGTTTTTTGTTAAGATATTTTTCTTCCTGGCTAACTTCAGTAAATCTACACACACACATCACCCAGACAGGTTTTCACTTTCTGTATTTCTGAACTAAACTTATATTTCCTCAGCATAAGAGAACTGAAAGGTCATTTTGTCGTTCTGAAATCAAACAGCATTTCCATTAAGGTGAAGATAGTTATTCACACAACATTTAATAAAAGACCTGGTTCACACTCTGTGAACTGGAGTATCCTCTCTGCATAATATAGCTCAAAATCACTGTGTCGTCTGATGATATCTGCATGTGAGTCCTTCACTGGTGGGTGAAGTCATTATTATCACAGGTCACAGGGAAATAGGAGATAAAACCTTTACCTGCAGGGTGTGGTGTTAATGTGAGTCAGATCATAACACACAGAAAGTCATTTGATGCTGACTTTCTTGTTTCAGGAGCGTATACTGTCTTTCTGCTGACACATGTACAAGAAAATACAGGGATAGATAACATCTAATGAATGAAATTAATTAATGGACTCATACTATGATGACTGAAAACTTATTCCCTTAAGTTTGATTTCTAACTGTAATAACAACAGAATCTACTGGTTCTGACTAATTATTTCCACATTGTTGTAGTTTCAGCTCTAGTTTTACTTTATTCACATTTGTGAGTGGGAATCTCCCAAAATATCAACAACTATCATAAAGATACTTAAGAACTCCCTCAGATCAGAGTGGTGTGTGCACTCCTCTGCTGTTAATCATGAGGGGAACAGATTGTTTTGGCTGAATCACTGTTGACATGACACCAACTCATCAGCCTCCACAGCATGAAGCTCTCCACATCCACCTGGCAGACAGCTACGAGAACAATGACTCGATCACACAATGTAAACTCACATGTCAATATGAGCAATACAGCAACAGTCTTTCTATTTGTTCACTGAGAAAAGATAAAATCCATAATGACAGAAAAGGTTTGTTCATATTTATTTCATTGATGCACGCTGACTCAAAATAGTCCTCTTCTTATTTAAAAATTTGAACACCTTCATTAAAGGTCACAAGTACTCTTTCCAACTTTCACTCTGAGTTACCAGTTTATTAGCTACACCTGATACGAACTGCTGCAGTTCAAAACAGGCAACCCTCAAACAATGTTTTAAGTTTGTCATATTTTTCCATGTGTTGGTTTTAGGACTTAAACTGGATAAAGGAGACTTTAAATCCTCTGTCTGACAAGCTGGTCACTTCTGTTTCCAGCAGACTTGATGCTGCGTTTGCACTGACAGCAGTTTGCTGATTGCAGCCAACTGAGCTGCTGATCGATCTCTGTGTTTCTTCTGTTACCACTCCATTACCAACACACCTTTTAAAGCCGACCTACTTACAGTCTGAAGAGCATCATTAATGCTGACGTTCAATTACAAACGTAGACAGGAGAGAGGGAATCAACTGAACCATGTTTCCCTCTGCTTTATCACTTTCACTTTATCTACTCGAACTCTGTCTTTCTGCAGTTCTCTGTATCCTCTTAACTCTTCATTCAACATGTGTTTAACTTAAGGTGGCAGAAAAACGACAGGTAAGACTGAGATGATCATGAGGTGGTCAGTCATCATTATCTACTTCATAGTCCTCTATTCAGAGTTATTGAGAAACAGCTCCTTAATGATTAATGGATTATCAGGTCATTTTTTATTGTTCGTCACTCATTCCTTAGTAAAGTGATTTTGCTGTAGTGCTGTTCATTTTCTGCCAAATTCCAAATGATTAGCTGGACAGGAAAACTATTTTTGACTCCCATATACTAGTCCTGTCATGTATCAGTCAGTGTCATGTAAAACACTTTTTGTTGTGAACTTTAATCTCCAGCTGATTGTGTAATAATGGATCTTTCTGTGTCAGATCACACATGGGATGTCATTTGGTTTCAGTTAATGTGAGCTGTGCTGTTCCATCAAAATTAAAGGCTGATCTAAGGTCAGCTGTTACACTTTCAAACACACTACACACAGATACTTTTCACTTTATCTTCCATTGACTAACTGTAGTTTCCTGACACCTCTGTCTGCTCATGATGATGGTTTAAACTCTGAAACACCAAACTTGACTTTTACCTTTTCCAGTCACTCTACTCTTACATCTGTGTGTGCTGAAGTTAGAGCTACTCGTTGCCAGTGGAGTCCCCACATTATCTGTCATCAGGACAATTAGAGCTAATTAATATCAGATTAAAGTGCAGCTGTTCAGTCATTTTATTAAAAGTGTTGGATAAATAACAGTGATGTAAGCAGTGACAAGGACTGCAGTGCAGAGGGCTGTGTTACCATTACTTCCTCCAGCTGTCCTGAAATTATGTGCCTCATTTGTCACAGTCATTCTGGTACATTCAGAGTTTCTTTTGTGAGCTAAGGTAAAAGAAAACCTGAAAAATTAGGCTGCTATTCTGGGTAATTAGTTTGTGGGGTGAACAGCAATGAGAGAGATGAAGCGCAGCCATGTAGCATCTCTTTCTGTTTCTCTACATGTGACACATGGATGTCTATCATTGTTTAATGTGCTTTTGAAACCGGAGAAAGAGATTGAGAATAGAGAGAATAGTCCTGTGAGGATAAAGGATTCAAAATGAGGATAAAAAAATACTCTATTGATCACTGCAGGGCAGCTGTAAAAATTCATTACTGCTAAAAACAATAAGGTATAACAGTGATGCTTCTGTGCTGTTTATGGGTAAATAGTGGGTAAAGTACAGTAGAGTGTAAAGACACTGAGACCTCCTGATTATTCAACATACAGCATTTTTTGGAAATAAAACACATATGAAGGCAGCATGAAGGCAGACACAGCAAACCATTAACTCTCCTGTATCTTCTGTATCTCCAAACAGTTGCTAATGGTTTCTGTGAGGTCCAGTTCACCTGCTGCAGCTCACTTTGCAGGGATCTGGACTGTTACACTGCATCACTTGTCAGTGACTCAGACATAATGTAGTTTAAATAGAGAATGAGAGGACTGGCCATTAATTTATCTTCACTCTCCTGGGTTCCTCTTGGCTTCATTTGTATTAGGTATAACATTAAGCTGTTGTTTAAAGCTCCCATTTATAGTTTTAATTAACTTTTCCAATTTTAAGAAGTTTAAATGAATTTTACAAAGAAAAAAAGGACAAGTTTTGAATAGAAAAGAGATGAAAGTGATAAGTTTGAAATGAGCTGAAATGAAGTATTGACTTCTGTAATGTTCATCTGTGGAATAAGCTATTAACAAATACTGACAGCTTTAAATTAAGTGTTGAATACCTTCTGCAGATTAAATTATTGTGTGGTATAGACTGCAGATTCACATTTACATAATATTCACATCCATACATTCAGTGCTGTTTTTTCACTGATATTTAACCCTTAAGTTGCATCAGACTGATTTTAAATAATCAACCAGACAAAAGAAGCACCTGGTCTGTACATGCAGGGCAGCAGAACATAAGACATTCTCTAAAATGAAACTGAACTAAGAGCAGATGGATGATGGGTGTGAAGCTGAGATCAATCTGCATCTTAAATGACATTAAAACAGACCGTATAACACTCATTAAAGCAGCAGACATACAGGCAAAACTCTCCCAGGGAAGCTGGGAAATGAAGTCTGTTGGCTCTACCTCAGTGTCTCCTACCAGTCAGCTGTACCTTGAACCCCTCCAAAGAAAAACATCTATTAGCTATAGTTCAGTATGTGAGCTGCTATTAGTTATTCCACTGATGCATTAGTGATGCAGTGTTGAAACAAAATCCTCTGTGTCTCAGCTGGATCTCTCCTTGCTCTGTGCACCAGCCACTTGTTATTCAATACACAGCCTACAAGTTAATTTGTGATAACAGAGTAATGCCCCAGCATGCAATTGGGTGACCAGCCTTTTAAGCCTGTTGATTAGATGACTGATTATCGACTGATTACTCCCAATCTCCTGGTGTCATCAGACACAATTAATAACCTCTGTAATTAAATAATTGAGTGTGTGTGTTTGTGTCTGTGTGTGCTGTCACATCATGATGTACATGAATATCTGAGTCTGATGTTTGTCTAATGGTGAGACACTGATCAGCATTAACTTGACATGATTGATATTTACATGAGAATGAGGCTGAGATGTTAAACATGAGTATTTTACTACAGCTGTGCCCCACAGTGTCGTACAACACCAGCACAAACTGTGGTGGATTCCAGTGGATTTACTTCTCTCTACACAGTCACAAGACACGCTCATTATTCTGAGCTTCACAGAGATGGTGTTTATTCAGTGACAGTGATGCAGGTGCTCCTTCTGTGTTGAGTTCTGATCAGCTGTATGTGTGTAATGTTCTTAAAGAGAAATAAGAAAGCAGCCTGTTGCATCTTTCATTGACCAAGGCAGGGAAAGACATTGAATGTTTAACTACCTGCATTTACCTTCAGGTACACACACCACACTGGGGCATAATGTCGTATGTGAAGCCTCCGTGCAGCAGAGTGAGCATGTATTCAAACTACTGAATGTTTGACAAGAAGGTCAAACATGTTTAGCTGATTCTGAAGAATGAGAGGAAAGAGAGCTACACTGTCTATGACCTCTAACTTCAGCTGACTGCAGACTCACACAGAAACACTGTTTCATTTCAAACTTCTCACACTGGTGTGATCAAACACACCCTATAAATAACGAGCACATTATTGACTGAGACATATTTGGATGTAGTAGGAGCAGATACGTAATTCTGTTCATCAAAGTGGAAATGTAGGTGATGGCTCATTTTTTAGACAAGCTTATGGTTAAATCATATCTGAACACAGTGTGTGTGTCTTATTTCACTCCAACACAGAAGTCAAAACATCTCATTAGTGCTTTGGGAGTGTGGGATTCATTAAGGGAGATGCAACCAGATTAAGGATCCAACATAAACAGAGCTCGCTGACAATCAGTCTTCCCCTCGCTGCCTCCCTGTCTCTGTGTCTCTCACTGTGAACTCGAGAAGCAAACAAATCACTCGTTAAAAGTACAAAGTTTAATTTGACTTAATTAATTGGATGAATCCTCCAGTAAAGGGCATCCATGTTACCCTGATGAACAGTGAATACCAGACTACAAGCTTCAGTCATCCTGGGGAGCAGCAGTGCAGCATGAAGGAGCCTCAACTTGGTACCAACTTAAAATGAATTCATGAATTAATCCAAAGCTATTAAAATGAAAGAATTAAAAAAGACTCAAACACAAACAGAGAAGTCTATTTTCACCTGACCTGAGCTGACCTCAGTGTTTCTCATGAAATCACTGCTCAGCATTTGTTTTGTTACTCTCTAAGAAATCACTCCAAGGTCAGCAGATATGAAAAAAGCAGACAAAGCTTAAAATTTAGGGGAGAAAGCAAACAGAAACAATAAGCAGGGAGAGTTGAAACAGAAAGAGATACAGTGAAAGTGTGAGAGTCCAGAGAGAGGTGGGAGTGGGTGCAGACTGAGCTAATGAGTGGAAAGTTAGCAGGGAGTGAAAATATTTTGACAACTCACAGTGAAAAACTCACCAGGTGAGAAGTAGTGATGGGAACTGTTACTGTTCCACCAGATAACAATCCTGTTTCCACCAAAATAGTTATAAACTTGAGCATGGACCACACCATCAAAGGTCAATACACAGTCTCATATCTAATACATCATACTCATAACTCATAACTTCTCTCTTTGCTTTACTTAATTCCAAATTCAAAACTCTTTTCCAGAGTTCAACAGTGAAACACTGAGACTATGAAGTAACTGTATCTCATTTTAATTCTATTCAGAGAAAACAAATGGTGGTGTTTTCTCACTCAAATCCATCTGAGCAGCTGATCCATCACTGTTTCACTTCTGTCACCACTCCATTACCAGACATTCACAAATACTCTGAGCTGATGTACTCACAGTCTGGAGAGCATCATTTCTTACTGCTGACATTTAATTAGAAAGGTAAACAGGAGAGAAGGTGTGGAAACTACCACTGTTCTTCTTTCCTTTGAATCCCTCTTTCATTTGTCTGCATCTCTCTTCTCCCTTGTTCTCTGTGTAAAATACAGACATGTTAATCTGTCACAGATAGAGTACATGTAGTCTGCTGTACACTGCAGTCAGTCTCACTCTTCCCTCTATTATAACAGGGTCTGGTGTAAACTGTAGTGGCAGTCAGACTGTCAGCTGCCAGATAAACTAACAGCCTCTGAGGCTGCTCTCAGTCTCTCTCTGCTCTGTGTCACACACATGAAGACTGCTGTCAGCTCAGACTCCCAATAAACATGTAAAGTAACCATTAGGCCTCCTGTCAACTGTGCTGTTCCCTGAGGGAAACATGAGGACATTCACAGTTATGGAAAGAATGAAAGGTCCCATTTTCATCAAATTCAACAGCCAGGATTCAAACGATGTGAACCACCATATCAGTCACATTGTTACAAGACACTGGAGTACATTAGAAAACATATCGCAGATGTTATTTTTAAAGAAAATTCATAAGTGTAACATATTTTCCAGTGGAATGTGGCAGGTGATCAATAATCCATGTGTAAGAGAAGAACAGGTTTAGACATGGGGAGTGTGAAGGTGAACTGCTTTTACCAAACCTGTCAATATTAAAGCAGAAAGTGTCAAACTGAGGATCCAGTCTGTCTCAGGCAGAGTGATGAAATTTCTGTGAGGAGAGAACAGAAAGCTCTCTGGGGTTCAAGAGAAAAACAGGAGTGTGTGTGTGTGTGTGTGTGTGTGTGTGTAAAAAGGAGCTCATCTTAGGATGTAGGAATATTTCCAGCCTTGTTAGTATCTTGAAATGTGCAGTGATGATAGTGAAAAACCCATTTATATTAGCCGTGTAATTTCCTCACTGTCACCAACTATAAACAACATCATCTTGCTCGTGTCATTCTGATTTTGTGGTAGCGACTCTCCTGTAGACTTGACACTGACTAATCAGCTCTAACTTAACTCTCCTCCAGTTTGGCCGCCAACTGGAGCAGCAGCTCATTAGCAGAGAAGCCGCTCATGTGAAAAGAAAGCAGTGCAGTGTTTAAGCTGAGGCAGAAGTGAATGTTTACTTGTAAGTGGGAAAGAGAAAATGGGAAGTTAATCACTAAAACATGCTGAAAACCATCTGTAAATAAACAATTTATCACAGAGTGAAATTTAAAAAAGGATCTCCTGTGGATTTATTTTCCATCATTTGTTTTCCTCTCAGTTTCTCTCTGTGCAGCTTCAGGTCATGAGACCTTATGGTACATGTAGACTGTGTGGAGATGTTAATTTACACTCCCCTCTTGTTCCAAACAGAAATAATACTGTTGTCATTATAATGCACCAGCAGAAACACAAAAGTTCAGCTCAGATAAATTCAATTCAAACAAAGCTTGCTGCCACAGTCACACTTTATGTAAAAATCCAAACCTGTGTTTCTGGTATTTGATGGTGGTGTTGTTTGATTTTAATTGTGAGAGTAGGTCTGAGGTTTAAAGCAACACTTGAAAAATCAAAGAGTAGACAAAAACATGAGGGAAGAGAAAAAATAAGCCAAAGAAGAAACTATGTAACTACAAGAGTTAAACAAGACAACGTGAGTCAGTGAAGGTGAGTAACAGGTAACACACCTGCAGCCTATACATCTATCCTCAATGACTCTGCATCAGTTTATTTCCCTCTGGAGGCTCTCAGCTCTTCTTCCATGAAGAAACCTGATGAACAGTCCCAACACTCAGCTCCTCCTGCTGTCAAGAGGCTTTGTACTGACATGTACCCACAAGTTCATTCAGAATCATTCAACAGGCTGCTGAAGTTGTGTAGAGAACAGCAACAATCAAATAAACATCTACTGAGCTGTAAGTACAGACAGATGAAGCCATGCTGCTCATTCAGCTTCACATCAGTCTGTGGACAGTAAACAGGTGTCTTTTGTTTGTGGATCAGCACCATGGACAGAGACCAGTACCAGAGCACAGACATGGTTCACTGTGAAAACACAACTCTGTTGATAGTTTCACAAAAGGCCATATTTTAATCACACAAGTCCAGTGACAAGTACAAAGTGGTAGAACAGAACAGGAGAAAAGGAACCGCAAATAATGTCACACACCTGTGACGCAAAACACCTCTGTCTGCAGACAGTCTGTTTAAGATAAACAAGATACAAAACAGTGAGAATGTCTGAGGCTTCACAGAAACCAGTTCAGTGACAGAAGACAAACAGTAATGCTGAGGTTGACTGAACATCTGTTGCTCCTCTCCGCCCTGCTCTCATCCTCATTCCTGTCGTCTAAATGTGACAGGTGGACTTTGAAGTTTTCTCCCCTTAAGGGAGCTAAAATGCAATAACAGAGGAGACATGATGGTGGGCGTAACAAAGAACTTCACTTAGATTTTATCCCCAAATGGTTTTCATTAAAAAGATATCATTTCACTGAGAGGGAGTTTTCTCTTCCTCAACAACAGATGTGAGGCTGTGGAAGGTTTTTGTGTTTTATGAGTTTGTTTCTCTAAACACTGCCTAAACTGTATGAACTCTGTGACTCAGGTGTCATGGAAAATATGAGGGAGAAATGTGATTTTTCTCTAAAAACTGTGTGTAGTATTTTACACTGTGTTTTACACTTTTATTGTAGTTCAAAGGCAAGATGTGAGAAATACTGGAGAAGAATCATTAAACAACAGATAGTTGGTTCTGTTCATATCAGAGCAAAATGCCTATGGATATAATTTTCTTTCAACATGTCAGCCCCTGTCTGTGGTTACAGAACAGTCAGATGAACATTATGAGAAAAACAGCAGCTGTGCAGACAGTCTACTGCTGGTTTAAAAAGACTCAAAGAGACTCCTGAGGGAGGAATATCAATCAGACAGTGTCCATCATACTATTATAGAATTCAGTCAGGAACAGGATGTACCCATCATTCCATCATTTACTTTAACTTCTGTTTCAGTGAAACATTTGGTTTCAATGGGAAACTCATCTTCTAATTGCTGAGATCTGAGGACACAGAGACAAAGCGAGAGCAGAGTCTAGTGAGGCACCGATACGAGTCGTGAGTCAATCACACATGTTGTGAACAAACCCCTAGTTTACTGTTATTGTCTAAACCACCTCTGCTATAGTCCTGTTCCACTGCTTATTATGGCTGTTAGGTTTGCTCTCTCTATTAGATGTGAAAACAAAACGGAATCATTGGTATTTTTCACACGTCTCAGACCTGATTACACTCTCATCTTATTAACAAGCTCTGTTTGCCCTCCTCACCCTTTTATATATTTCCCAGAGGCAGGATGATATGTTGGTAATATTCTAAAGAGCTGGTGGTAATAAAAACCACAATAAATGATAAGTGAGCTGAAAAACAGTGAGAGAGATTAAAATGAATTAATTCATTTTCCTTTGAGGGGATAGTCAAAAGATCGAGGAGAGGAGAGGAGGAGAGGAGAAGTGAAACTGACTGTACTCAGTCCACCGTACAGAAACTCTGAAATCCTGACTCCATTCTGGGACTGAAAACTTTCCATATCCGCATAAGTACAGTCACTGTTCAGTCACTGTTTAATCAACAGCCTCTGCTAACAATCTGGAAAAGGTTTGGACAGAAGTACAGATCATGTTGGGAAGTCATATGTCACCATTCGTCACAGCTGTGATACAGACTGTCCTGGTATGACTGCCTGTCAGGGCCTCGAGGCAGGCATAAGTTGTTAAGTGTGAGCTGGCAGTGAACAGTGACTGAGAGGAGAGAGGCAGCAGGTTTGCATTGCCAAGGACATGAATCAGAGCAAGTGACTGACTGATGGCTGTGAATCAAACACTTCCCCTTTAAAAGTGTCAGTAAGTGTTGAGTGCTGAGTTAGTGTGGCTTTTTGTTTTATGTGCACCAAAGTTACACCAGGAATGATGCAGATAAAACACTAAAGCAGCCAAGAGGACACCCTGCACAGCACAGGGAAAACAAAACAGGCAAACAATACTACAGAGGTCACTAAAAGGTTTCAACAACTGAATAGATAAAACTATGTGACAGAAGAATCAGAAAAATGACAGCCCATCTGAGAAAGACCATTCTGGTATATTCAGAGTCCAAACTGCAAATGCACTCCTACAGTGATGTAGTGAAGTATGAGATAAACGTCTTCATGTGTTATCTATTATCAGGTGATATAATGTTAATTTTCTCCATAATGGACAGTCATCAGTTCACCATCTGCTGGGCTACAGTGTTGACAAGTGTGGAGAGACAGAATATAAAAAAAACACACTACTCTGCTTCAACAGCTGCATGATGGAGGAAACACAGCAGAATAAACAACTCATTTTCACCCATGAACATCCTGCTCAGATGAGTGGGTGAGTGCACAGGCAGCTTGTGAATTTTGTCCTGTTGTGTCACAGTGTACCTGTGGTGTCAAACCTTCAGAGTGTGAGATCTCTCTGTCTCTGAGAAGTTTTATTTCTCCTGCAAAGTGAGAACTGAGCTTGTTACTGGAACTTTGAAGTCTAATTTCAGCTCATTTCAGCTGTCACTGGCAAAAACACTGTCAATGACAGCAGCTCGGGGGGAGAGGGGGGCAAACACTCATGAAAGTCCTACGTCCCTAAAACTCTGCAGAATCCATCTGTACCATGACTCACAACCATTACTCACCTAAACATTAAATTCTAACTGTACATCTCTGAGCTGAATATTCAGTAGCTGAAATCACCAGTGAATTTCTCATCAGATATTTTTGTCCACTTTGCATCAGCTTTGCAACAGTGAAATTTGTCACAGTGGAGACAGCACTCAGAAATACTTAGACACAGTAACACACACAGACATAAAACCAAGTACACACAAACACACTCCCTCTGTGTCGGTAACCTTGAGATCTGCAGAACCATGAAATCAAATTGCATTCATCTGGTGTCTCAGTGGAGCGACACATTTTGTCAGTGTGTTGAACTGTGTAGGAGGCTGTTGTTGTTGTTGGACTCACACGTGTCAACAAACCAGATTTAAATTGGATTTGTGCTTGTGTTTTATTTTACACAGACAGGGTCAGAGATCATTAATGTAGACCATTCCTCACAACAGCAGAGTGGCAGAAAATACAGGGACCAGTCTCTACTGAATGTTAACATATGGCTTGTGTGTGTAAATCACTTATTATCCATCTTAACTTTTTAATTTGTTCTCACAGTGCATCTTGGCACAAGTGTCATTAAAATTCCTAAATCCTGCTTTTTCTATCGCTTGTTTCTAGTATGTTAAACCTGCAGTGAATTATTATTGTTGAGGAGATTCACAATGAAAAGGACCAAACCAACAGGTTCTAAACTTAATGTCACTGTTCTGAAAAACACGACTGATCATAAAACTGAACTAGAAGATGATCTAACTGATATGTGGACAGGACAGTGTGTAAATTCTGGCTGTAAATGTAAGAGCATGACTGGATTGGTCATAATTCAGGAGAATATGCAGATAGAGACAAGGAGAGTGGAATTTATTTATTTTTTTTTAATGTACAGACATGACAGACAACTTCTGACTCTTCAGACAGAAGACCTCAAATTACAGACTGTGTTTGTATCATGTATGATTTGGTTTCTATGAGTGATTTTCTTTAAACTTCACAAGGAGAGGGAAGTCAGAGCTGCAGCAGCAGAGTGGGATAAACAGCTCCTGTGGGAGTTTTCAAACAGCCCACAGCCTTCATTCACTCTAATGTGTGATTGACACCAAGGCTACATAGTAACACACTGACTGCATGGAGACGATGCATCATACAACACAGTGCATACTGTAGATGGATGTCTGCAGCTGTGTTATTGTTCTTGTTTACAGATGAAATTTTCTTTAACCTTGAGGTCAAGACCAGGTTTTCTTGTCTCTAAGTGGATTTTCCAGTTAATCGATGTCTGAAACAAATTCTCTGATAATCCACAAAAAAGACCAAAGCCAATTAATATTGTTTTTATTTCTCCTGTCATGATTATGAATACTGATTATTTTCCAGCAGTTTTACCTTGAGATCCTCCCTACCTTATGAATGTGAATATTTCATGGTGGATATTATGAAATAGTAATGAGGCTTTAGTGAGTGGTTCAGCTCTGTGATAGAATATGGATTAGGAGGAAACCTCAGACCACACAAGGACTTAACAACAGTGAAGCTTCTCATTCACTAGTCAAGTTCATTCATTTATCTCACATCATGAAGAGAAGTCAGACGCCAAACTAATCTGCGTCTTCTTTGTTGTTGTGCCCTACAAGAAACACATGTGGCCTGACTGTTGAGGATCTCCTCTCCATTCAGAAAAGATGACATGAATCACAATAAATGTTAAAGTGTATTTGAAATGTTGTGAAGAATCCTGTTTTAAGAAGATGGCCACAGGATGAGAGAATCCCGGTCATATCTCCTCCTGACAGAAATGGAGCTTTACAACAATCAGCAGTGGGATCCACAGTGCATGTTGTCATCAGTACTAGACTATATCAGGAGTGTGAGACTGTGACACAGACACAGGTGGATGGAGAATTCAGCTGCTTCTGTTAATCAACACTGAGCTTTATCCACCTGCCCACATCAAACATTATCACTAACAGAAGTCTGGAAGCCAGTGTGTTACATTACAATCATTTAGCACTGCCTTTGCATAAAGAGTAAAGGGCTCATTTATTACTGTGACAACCGAGTGATTATTCCACCAGGTGTGTAAATGAAACCCCCAAATTACCAACAAAATGCTATTCAAATGAACATCCTAACGACACAATTCAATCTCTGCATCACCCCCCCTCGGATCATCTCTGTATCAGGTCTTAAACCACAACAGTTTATTCAGGACGACCACTTAGTCTCCAGACACCGAGCTTTTGTCCAATCCATTTCAACACCTTCCTCATCTTTTATGTATGTCCTCTTCCAATCACTCTTTTCTCGTCTTTCTGCCAACTTATCATCTGGCTGATAAGGGGAATAGATTCAGAGAGAGAGAGAGAGAGAGAGAGAGAGAGAGAGAGAGAGAGAGACTTTGGTCTTGTACCAGGCCCTTGACAAAAAGATGAGAAGAGATTAGTTTTTGGGATTTTGTCTGTTGTTAATAAAGATGATGTCAATAGCAACAGCAATATGTCTAACAATGAAGAACATTTTGGGGGAATTCAATGTAGAAGCTTTGTGTGGATTTAAGTTTCCTGGTAAGAATGTTTTTATTGGCTAATCTGGAAATATGTGACAAATGAAGCCACTTCTAGTCGTCTAGTATACACAGTCCTAGACATAGTCATAAATCTGATTTCTGACTACATGACAACTCTGTGTCTAAATCCTCCATCAATCAGAGTCCAAGAGATATCAGTATTATGAATTTAAGTGAAACAAACACACAAACACACACACACACACACACACACACACACACACAAAGTCACAGAGCAAATCTCATTTCCATTCTAGTGAATCCTAAGTATGTGTGATGTGTTTCTTTGGTGAATTACCATATAAATAACTGCTGGTGCTTATCAAGCTTTATTTAAGAAGCCAGAACAGAGCAACAGTGAGACAGAGAGAGATGGAGAAATTTGACTAATGGTTTATTCAACTATTTTTTTTCTTGAATTTGTAACTGTTGACTTAAATGCAGGTGTTTGACCCCATTGGACGTTTCCATGTTTTATTGTTTGACACCATTGAATCAAAGGTGACACTGATCAACAGAAAAAGATGTTTTCATGTCAAAGTGAGAACAGATCTGAATAAAGTGATCTAAATGAATTAGAAATATTAACTGCAAAATGCTAATTTTAGAGTAAAGTGTTCAGTCCCTTAAATAGGACCCACCTAAATGTAATCCAAGTCCCTGAACATCTCCTGGAGTAGAGTTAAATCAGTCATTAAAAAATGAAGGAGTGTGGCATGGTGAATAGTGTTGTGTCTATCCAGAGCAGGTTGTCCTCAAAAACTGTGTGACCATGTAGGAATACTGACATGGAGAGGGTGAATACTTCGAATATCTATTTGTATAACTGCAGCAGAAATTCTCCCATTTTAGTCCAATAACTCATCTTTGCTGTTATCTGAGCATCAGGTTAATGGTGGCAAAGTGCTGCCTTCTCTCATCCCACCTCTACTGCAAATGCTGCTGTACCTGTTTTCTTTTTTCTGTAATAATAACACAGTCATTTTCCTCAGTGTATTGCCAATAGAAAAAAAACCTGACAAAAACATGAATTGGTGGTAAACTGAACAGATCAGATCAGATCAGATCAGATCAGAGGATGGACTAATAAACCTGAAGAATGACCTTCTGGTCTAAACCAGGCTACACACACAAGGCAAAGACCCTGAATTTCAAATGTTGTTTACAAAATCCTGGCTAGTTATCTTGTTCCAAATACATCACAGTATTGTTTATCTGCAACACAAATTGTAATAATCCACCATCTGGGAGATGAGTATGCATTGAGCACTGTATCAGTCCTCAGATTTACAATGTTTATTCCTGTTGTTATCCTCATATTTAAATCCTTCCCCTCCAAAAAGAACACAACCAAGGGTTAACCAAGCCCAACAAACATCCCATCAGAATTTTAACAGTGAGAAATAATGAGCACTGAACTAATGAAACCAAGAAAGTTAATGAGGGCTTTCACTTGAAGCAGCAAAAAGTGAGTTATTATTGTGTCTCTTCAGATCAGAGGTTTAATTGTTGAATGTTTGTCCTATTGTGTGCAAATTATGACAGCAGGTAAGAATACAGATTAGCTACGCGTTTCTTTATGTCACAAGAATTTGCTGGCATCCAGCTGCAGAAAGGAGTCTTTACACTGTCAGAGTGACAGACTGAATGTAACTGTTCAGAGTACATGAGAGAAACAGCAGGACATGGTGCCTAGCCTCCTACAGCCTTTTACATCAGTCACACTGTCAGAGCTGCTGACACAATTAGAACCAAGAACTGCAACATCCTGAAGAAATATTACAAATAATTTCCATGGACAGCTTTATCTGCCTTGTCACACCAACCTGCTCCAACACACAGTCTAATCCAGTACAGTGCTTTCTCCAGCACATACATGTAACCTATTCCAGCTGATAGGTGACAGCAAGGAGGGGCCTGTTAAACCTGGTGAACTGTGACAGAGAACTGGACTGGCCCTTATATATTGTTCCTGCATAATTCTACAATGTGGGGGAAAAAAGCTCAGATCATATGTGGTGTCGTGTACTTGAGGAAATGATTTAGTTTGAGAGTTGTTCCTTTGGAAACATGGACTCAAGAAAATCAATTCTGAATTTGACCTTCTGAAGTACGGAGATAAATCTCTGTCAAGTGGAGTTAGCCGAGCCTTCAACCCTTTGTCCTCAGGATGCTGACCTCTGTCATCATCTTCCATCTGTTGCAGCTTTCTCACTTTATTTCTTTCTCAAAATATAATCCTGGCCACCCAAACATGGAAAAATATATATCAGTAGAGTTCTGCCACATATATGGCCCCACTGCTTACTGTTGGTAAAGGCAAAGAAAACATATTGACACAGAACATGGCAGCAGAAAAGATTCAAACTGATCATTCCTGCAGTCAACATAAATATCACAACAACAATATTTACAATTTAGTTTATAGAACTATAAATATTTGAACCATATATTGTCAGTTTCTTCTGAGATATAATGTCACTAACTTGTGATGAATATGAGATTTATTGAAGTAATATGATGCTTTAAATCATTGTGGAAAGTAAAAGAATAAAGTGTGTAATATGGTTGAAATTAATATTCACTGAGAAACTTCAGTATTTGGTGAGATTATTAGGAGGTGGTGATATCTGGAGGAGAGGGTTCTTCTAATCTCTCTGCTACGCTTCATTTGCCCTTTAATTAACATTAATCCAAAAGGCTGAAAGAACCTTCCAACCAAATGAAGCGTTTAGTGTGCCTCATTTAAAGTTCTGTCTAAGAAGACAAAAGTCCATGACATTAAAGTCTTTACATGTTGAATAGTAACCTCAACTCATTATTCTCAAATACTTGTTGTTTACATACAGTGACATCAGAAAGTATTCAGACTATCCTTCTAAAATGAAATCTACAACATAATAAAATGAGCAAGAAGTCATTTCTTATATCTTATATCTTATACTTTCTTAAGCTACTGTATCTAGTGGCTTAAGACACTGGTGTTAACACATTAAAAAGGCTGCTGTTCCCTGCTAAAGTCTCTCCAACTGGAGTGTGCCTGACTCTCAGAGAGCTGTGAGTATGCAGGGAGTCACGACCATCTCGTCTCTGCTCTGCTGCAAACAGTCAGGCTGTTCCCTGATGCCTGTGACAGGACCAGATGCTCCTGCTTCACATGATTGCTACAAGTGCTGTTCTACAACCCACCCAAACACCAGGCTGCACTTGGTTGAGGGGGAAATGTATAAAGTCACTGTGCAGTCAGTATCCATTTCCATGTATACATGTCCTCACATCTATTCTCATGTGTGGGAGAATGTGAAGTGAATTTATTACATGAGCTAAGAACTACTGATAAGTGGCACAGTTTCTAAGTTTAAAAATTTGGAGAGGAGAGAGGGCTACTGTAAAATAATTATCAGTAATGTCATAAGTAAACTGTAAGGTGTTGACCATGGAAGATGTTTTTGAATGAACAGGGCACCACCACTACATGATGAAGGTTTTTAGAACTGATGGTAAAACAATGAACAAGTCGTCCTTGAACAGTTGATGCAGGACATAATGTGTCACATTAGCATGTTAGACCTGTGTCAGTACCTGTGCATCTACACACATGAAGTGATGAAGTGTGTGTAGTCATGTATTCTGTGGTTGTGTTTATTGTGTGTGTGATGAGTCAAACAGTGTGATGGTGCAGAACGACAGTCATAAAGGTCTGTGTTACTGAAGAGCCTGACACAAAGACCAGGGGGAGTGTGTAATGTTGTACCATTTCATGGAGTAATTACTCCATCAATCACACAGCACAGAGCAGCAGGGAGAACAACTGTGAAGGAGCTGGACTCCATCTTAACCAGACAAAACCATTTTCCCTGAAACACCACAGGAGTTTCAGCTTCTAGAAGAGTGTCTTTGTGTGAGTGTGTGCTGAAGATGTGTTTGATGTTACTGGAGACCAAAAACCTTCCCCATTATTATTTGTTACAGTCTATCATCAGGCCAATTAAGAGCTAATTAATGTCAGATTAAAGTGTGGCTGCTCAGTGATCTTATTAAAAATGTTGGCTGAATAAATTCAAACTGCTCCGTGGATGGAATTAGAGATCACAGACTGTGAAAAGACTGAAAAGCTCAGGAATACTGAGAACAAGATAACATTAACTTAGCAAACCATCATGTTGTGCACAATGCACACAGTCTCCTGACACATACTGTAACACAGGCTGAGACTGACCACTAGTTTAAATGAACTACATGATACTCAACACACTGAGTTAAATGATCTTCTAATCTTACACCAGAAAGGTCACATGTGATGTTTGATTCATCGGGCTTTTATAGCAGCTGCAGTACAGTCAAATGTATCAACAACGTTGTGTTATGTGTGTGTTATTTGTGTGTAGATACTTGGCTCCAGAGCTTCTCTAATCCACACTGCACACAGGGAAAGCTAATGAGACGACAGATTCTCACACAGGCACACACACAAAAGTGCACTAACACACTGAATGGCACATAAACATTATCATCATAGTGATGGTCCCCATCAGAGAGAGACACTTGTTTTAAAGCTGAATACATAAAAAGAGCATTTCTTCTGCCACGCTGTGATTGTTGTTAGAAAGTTAATCAACAGGAGAGGAGAGAGAGAGAGGAGAGGAGAGGAGAGGAGAGAGAGGAGAGGAGAGAGAGGAGAGGAGAGGAGAGGAGAGGAGAGAGAGGAGAGGAGAGGAGAGGAGAGGAGAGAGGAGAGAGGAGAGAGAGGAGAGGAGAGGAGAGGGAGAGAGGAGAGAGAGGAGAGGAGGAGAGGAGAGGAGAGGAGAGGAGAGGAGAGGAGAGAGGAGAGGAGAGAGGAGAGAGAGGAGAGGAGAGGAGAGGAGAGGAGAGGAGAGAGGAGAGAGAGGAGAGGAGGAGAGGAGAGGAGAGGAGAGGAGAGAGGAGGAGAGGAGAGGAGGAGAGGAGAGGAGAGAGGAGAGGAGAGGAGAGGAGAGGAGA
The DNA here is from genome assembly GCF_001640805.2 of Lates calcarifer. Lineage (NCBI taxonomy): Eukaryota > Metazoa > Chordata > Actinopteri > Centropomidae > Lates > Lates calcarifer. Next base: position 3,442,321 of record NC_066853.1, read on the forward strand.
GAGGAGAGAGAGGAGAGAGAGGAGAGGAGAGGAGTTTTCACACTTTCCGATTTTTCTGATTGAGAAAATGAATCATATCTGAACTGTCTTTAACAATCATGTAATATATTTGTGCAGGAAGACTCGGAGATTTCTCAGAAGAATATGGACTTCTGAGCTATTTCTAGCAGCAGTTGTTCTCAGCTCTTTAAGAGAGAGTAAGAACCACAACAGAGACAGATACTCAGTCCTCCAGCACTGGACTGTGTGTAGAGGACAGAAAACTGTGCTGAGTGCTGTTCTCTCTGCCTCGTCTTTGTTTCTTCTTCTGTTTACCTCTCTCAGGTCTCTCTTGTTTCATGTTTCCCTCTCTGTATCTGTTGTTCTGTTCCTCCTCTCTTCAGTGATAGATAGATGTATCTGGGCTTCATTACTCTCATTCTCCTGTTCCATCTCATCTGTCACATCTGTTACGATGCATCCTGACTGTCTTTTAAATATAAACCTTGCTTAAAGGTAAAAGAAAAATGAGACTCTGTCCTTGTAATTAGTTAGAGGAAGAGGAGTGACTGAGATCAAATGCTCGATCAGAGGAAAGAAAGCAAAGAAAAACTAAAGTCTTCAATGTGTTTTATTGTGATAAAATGGGAAGGATTACTCAAGGAACTCAAGTGCACAGATAATCATCATTTTTGTGTCAAGCTGAGAGTGTGTATTGACCACACAAGCTGAGAGGGGAGGAAATAGAAAAGAGAGAAGAGCAGAAACAATCAAAGTTTAGAGGAATTTCAATTTGATAGCAAACATGCTGATGGAGCTGCTGCTGTGCCACATTAAAGGACTCATCTTCTACTTTGGTTAGCCTGACTAGCTTAGCCCCTGCACAGCAGGCAGTTTAGCCTTTTAAATATGTTTTTATCACAAAAGAATCCTCTCCTGGTGGCACAGCACATGAATGGTCTAAGATGTCCGATGAAGTGTCTAACCAAACCTGCAGGCTCATAAAGAAACAGACTCTCTAATCACACAGGTTAATGTCTTTCAGGACAGTGAGTGCAGTAATTAACAGCAATTATATTTCCTAAAAATGATTAGCAATGATGGCTAATGGTTGGTGTCTGGCCCTGTGACATGAGTCAGCATTTATAGACTGAAACAGAAACAGTGATGCAAGTTCGAAGCAACTCCAACATGTCATTGAAGTAAGAACATGCACTGCTAGCTGGCACCAAAAGCAGAAATTAGCAGTACCATATGTCTCCATGACATAATATAAACAGCAGGATCACACACACAGAAGCAGAGGCACACAACAGCAGTCACATAAAAACATTACAGAAACTTGTAAACACATCACATCTTCTCCTCCCTGTCATCGTCTCATATGCTACAGTATGTGTTCATTTCCTCTCTGTCATCTTGATGCCCAGCTGGCATCACAACAGCATTCACATTGTTCTCATTCACTCTAATAACAGCATTACTTTCAAACTGCACAAGCCACATCACAGAGCCAGTCTTTCTAAGGGAAATTTAGATGAATTTAAATTTTATCATTAGGTTACACAGAGACGCAGACAGACAGATAGACAGATAGACAGATAAGTGGACAGAGGTGCTCTCTCCTCTATCCCACAGCTGATGCATTTCATATTTCGGGGCAAATTCTGACACTTTGTATTCACAGAAGCTTCACTCTGCAGCCCTGGCTGCTGCTGAGCAATGATCATTTTGTCTTCCTGTTTACTGGAAGAATAACACTCAGAAAGAGCAATGTCTGTCCATATGAGCATCATCTTTCCAGTCAAACCAAACAGCCAGACTGATTCTGTTTCACTGCTGAGTGTCAGAACTGTGCATCAGCAACAGACACAGAGGTGAGCTAGAGATGCAGACACAAACAAAACACAACACAGCAGGAAACCAGCCAAGATGAAAGCCAACTCAGACTGAAGAGACAGCAGTTCTGCCCCAACAAGGTTTCTACTATTAAACACAGAGCCAGAGCAAGATGAGGAGAGAGATGTTTTACAGTAACATTAATCTGCCATAACCGTCTAATTAAAGAGCAGTGAACCCATAATCTAATTCTAAAGCTTCTTTCTAGTTGGACTACATTAGGAAGTAGCTGTGATGGAGGCAGGTGGAAAACTGTGGCCAAAAATAAAAGCACAGGGAGACGACAGAACAGAGACAGTGAGAGAGATTCAGACGCACCACATCAGCTGATCATCAGCTGATCATCAGCTGATCAAAACAATCACTACTGACACTTACACATGAATATCAGAGGAGTTCTTACTGTCAGTTCTGAGGAACACAGTATGCAGGAGGTTGTGCCTTTGACATCTCACCAGCATGATGGAAACACACAGAGAGACAGACACAGACAGACACACACACAAGTGGTCATCTTACCTACAAGAGAGAAACAAGAGAAGAAAGAATGTTTTATTTATTAGCTCATCAACAGTGTAGAAATGTATTTAGCTGCAACCATGAGTCACTCTGTTGGTCAGTTACAACGTAATAAAGACAAATGTATGGAAGCAGTGGTCACAATGTCCCATGAGCTGGAAAATACCAGAATCAACACTTAAATCATCCATCATCCTTTTTAATTGTGCTGCCTTCCAGGGGAAGTCCGGTCAGAGGTGAGGAATGTCACAGGAGAGATGGTCGAGGATATTAAAGAAAACATCAGAGTAATAGCTTCACCTGCCCTCAAGGAACCCAGAGATATTCCCCATTCTCAGTAATTACCACACTTTCATAATGATTCTGGTTCTAGCCACATGAAATGTGATCTGCTCACCACTGCCAACACCAACAGATGTTTGAAAATCTCCTCAGAGAGAAGAGCTAAAGGAAAATGAGATCCAGGTCTACCAGATCTTAAAAAGACATAACCTATTTAGTGAAGTTTGCACTGACCTGTAGGTCTGAGATTCATCACTGTATTCACTATGAAACTTAAGTTGCTTTTCAGACATTAGAAGGAACAACTCCTCTCTAAACACTTCAAAACCACTGTAAGGACCCAAGACTTCACAGCTGACATGTATCCACACCCTGTCAGGCCAAACACCACCTGATGGTGAAAAACTTCACACTTAAGGAGAGAGTTCATCATTCATCTGTAGGTAACAATCTGTCCACTGCAGGAGAAGCCATGGAAACATGACTTTGCTTCATTCAGTCCAATCTGAGCCACTGGCCTTTCTCATTTGTCAGGTACACACATCACACACGTGACTGGGATGCATCCTGAGCTCCATCAAAGTGACATTTTTATTTCTAACAAAGGCAAATCTCTCAAAATACAGACTGCATTTCTTATAGGAGCAGCATCACTACAGTGAGCATGTAAATTTATCCAAATCAAGAAACAAATCCTGCAGCTGTTCTGGAGACAGTGAATAATGGAACAATAAGACACTGTGACAGTAGACATGCTGATTTCACTGTGAAATGGGCACATTTTCTTTTTCACATATGCCAGCCCTGCTCTGAAGACTAGCACACATTTGGATGTAATATCTATCATTCAAATGAATACTAGACACTGAACACTGCTGGATCTCCTCAAGGCCATGGTAAGTGAAAACATGCCTTAAATAAATGTATTGTCAAACTATGATAAAGTTTCATATTATCCACGACTGGTACACAGATGATGCACACAACTCATCATTTTCTTTAGAGAAATTTGAAGAGAACAAAAATGAAGAATGTGAGTATTGGGGTGAACGGACATCTGATCGAAGGATTCTTACTCCACTCTGCTCCAGGCTTCTCAAATAGCTACCACCCCTTACAGCTGCAATCACTCTGTTCTAAAGTAAAATGATTTGCTCTAAGAGGAAGAGGAGCTGCTACTGATCTTTTTACACAAGACTCAGTATTTTAAACAGGCAGCATTCAGTCCAGGTAGGGCTCCTTTCTGCTGTGACTGATGGGAGAATAACTGATTTATGATCATGCCTTCTTGCTGGCAAGTGAGAGCATGATTGTCTGGTAGAGTCCAAGAACAGCAGGTAGCCTCATTTGTAGAGGAGTTCAAAAGCTGACGGTGAATTACACAGGTAAGGAAACACACTGTGAACCGCTGAATAAAGGTTTGTTGAACTAAATAAAGCTACTGAACTGAAAGCCTGTTCATGTGGTTGATCCCAGCAGCAGCATGGACAGAGACAGTGACTAAGAGAACAGTAGCAGTAAGGACAAGATCTGGGTCCCTCAAGGATCTCTGACAAAATTGACTGCAATTCTTTTCCAAATCTCTACAAATGTAATCAATCATCTGCCATTAAAGCAGCAGGACACTTAATCAGTCCACAGGGAGTGTTGATATCTGACCACAAATACAAGTAGATTAAAAGAAATCAGACTTGATGAGATGAAGGCAGGTGTCTCTGAAAAGCAGGAAAATGTGAGTTAACAGAAACTGAATCAATAGTTTCAGCCTCACTGCCTTTCATTACAGCGTGATGTTTCTTTACTGTGAGTGAACCAACAGCTGCAGTGCCACTTCATAAATGAGGGAGAGAAGGAGAGAAGATGATCAATAGCCAGATAAAGGAGAATAACAGGATTTTGTTGTGACTGTTGATCTCAGTGTTTAGTCATCTAGAAACAGGTTAAGAAAAACAGTCACTGGTGTGACTGTCCATTAATTTAAAGCTGCACTTGGGAAATTAATGATGTTATATCAGGGATACTGACAGAAATAGGCTAAAATTGTATCTATACCCAATTTTATTTCTGACAATGCAAAACCTGGGTAACCACTTCTCAGCAATTAGAATATACCACTAGCATCAGGGGAAGTAGTTTTATCTTGTCACACACTTCTACTTTTCAGTTACACCGAACAAGTAACTTCTCTGAACATCACCATTAAACTGAACTAACATAAACTCGAGGATTTTTCCTGTGGTACATCAAACAGCTCTTTATCTCTGCTGAAAGTTTCAATATTAACTCTGTGGGGATGTGAACACCACAGCACGCTAATGTGCTTTACCATAACACTCCTGACCTGATGGCAGTGATGACTTATACAAAACCCTCCAGTACCATGGACAACCCAGTCGACCTAAACCCTCCTACTCCAAACCTTCCACTTTTGGAAGCGTTCAGTGTTCAAGCCACAAAAGAACTTTCTCTTTCACAATTTTTCTAACTAAATTTTCCATCTTGCCTACTTGGCTGAGAGTTTCTGCCCAGTCCTAGTCTGCAGTAAAGATAAAGTCTGATGTTTTGCACTCATTATTTCCCACTGGTAGCAACATACATAACTGTGTCAGCAGAGAACTCCTCAGTGTTAAACTGGGCTAACTGGACACTTTTGGTGCTGACTAACTGTAAAAGAAACACTGTAACTGCAACTTACTACTTCAGTTATATTATGCTACAAATGACCCAAAATGCAACACTCTCTTAAAGCAGTAGATTCACTTGATTCAGGCATCAGCTGTTGTAAAAACATAAGTGACAGACATAAGTGACCTAACCTATGTAATGTCAAGTCTGTGATGTACTATGTACCAGAAAACCACCAGTGAACCTCTGCATCCATTTCAACAAAAATCAGTTATTGAATCTTACATACAAATGATGTATCAGTGAACTGTCTGCCGATGGTAAACACTGTAATGTTACTGTGCTGATATTTGTATTTACTAGTAATTTGCTTTGCATGCTTCAAAGGAAATCTACTGTTGTCCTCACCCTCTCTGCTCAGCGAGGTCAGACAGACTGTGCGGTGACTGTGTGATGGGCAGAGTTGCATAAGTGTTGCGTGTCTAACTATTATTCTGTAGAAAGAGTAAAGAGCAGTATAAGAGTGTGTGAAGTCGGACAAATGAAAGTCACACTATAGTCAAACACTGTCAAAGACTAAGAAATACACGCACTGCTCTACACTTTTCTTAAAGAAAAGCTGAATATAAACTTGAGAGACTGAAGGACTTTGTGTTCAAGATGTGGAGAAGAGAGAATGTGGGAGGAGGACAAAGACACAAAGGTGAGAGTGTCACGACAAAACCCAATTGTGAAATTAAAACTTGTCGTGAATACAAGAGGAAAAGACAGTGAAGAGTAGATAAGTTACAAACACCCAGTGGCAGTTCAGCATCAACAGCAAACATCTCCTTTACAAACTGCCACAAGCACAGAAAGAAACAACTCGTAATTACAAGTAAAAGTCTTCGCTGTAAGGAATATCTCTCTTCTGCAGCATCATAGGAGGTTGATATACACAGACACAGGTTGTGTTAGTTTCTATTCATCTTAAAGTATGGATGTAGAACTAACATCCAGCTACTGAATTATTAATACATTTGGACAGATCCAGCTATCAGTACTGTCCTGTTCTACTGATTTACCTGTTAACATCTCCATGGTGTGCACTTTTATAGTTCACTGTTATAAACCAAACAAAATGCTTCCTTCCTTTTGAATCAGTCTTTAGTTCAGTCAGGATTCACTCGATCTCTCTTCTCAAGAGCAATAAAAGAGAAAACTCAAGAAGAAATGATGAATGACTTCCTCTATGGTGCACAAACTGGTGTCCTATTTCAGGCAGGGTTGTTTCTGCTTTCAGTATATATGCCAGTGGTTTAACTTGACTAATGTTTCTGACTGAACTGGAGTGTTAGTTCAGGCAGGACTCAGGGGTCATGCACTGTTATTCGCACTGATCACTACCTACATCAAATAAAATCCATTCTCATAACAAGGTACGGCCTATTGAAATGACCTATTACACTCGTTCCTCCTGCACTGGCCTCTGTGATGCTTTGCTTCCACCTCCCGGGCTCTCTGCCTGCTAGTTCTACTCTGGTGAGTCTGTGGTGGCTTTTAAAGCATTAACACAGCAGTGCTGCTGCTCTGCCTCAGCTAAGTGTAAACCCACAGGGGATTTGTATTGTACTCACACTTAGATCTTCAGCATAGTGGATAATCAGGATGCAGTTTCAGCACAGAGCAGCTGAACAAACAGAACTGTAACATCATTTGTTGCAATGATGCATAATTACACTTTTAGAGATAAAGGATACTAATAATCTTTTTCTTTTTTGTATTTTATTCTCATGACATTTTTAAGAAAGGACTTTTAGAATTGTAAGAAAACTCCAAACACCTTCATACTTCAATAAAAAATCATATAGACTAAAAAGAGCACCACAGGAAGTTTAACAATGACTAACCCTTGATAAAGTTCCATTACATTTCAGAATTTAATTAGGCGTTGGTGCTTTTGACTAGTTTTCCATTTGATGTAACTGATGAGTGATACACATATTATCTGTCAGGCTGCTGTCAGTAATCAACCAGCTGTGTGAAGTCAGGTGGGGATTAATATTCACTGCTGATGGAGGCTGCTCATCATTATTCATCAGACAGACAATAATGTTAAACACAATGAAAAATATACGTGTGCAAGACTCCTCTCTTCAATGACTTTAAATAAAATTTCCATTTACAAAATCCATTTACACATGAATGAAAGAGTTAGGAACTGTGCCTGTAACTTTTCATCTTGTAGGATTTTGTGTTTTTTTTGAAGCTTGTTTCACTTAAATCTGTGTCCTCCAGAAATGTCTCTATGGAGGTTTTAGTGAATGTGAGAGGGCTTATTGTGGACTGAATGGATTGCAAAGACACTTCACAGTCATTTCAACCAGCAGCCAGGAGACAAACAGTCATCAGAGGGCCCCTTCACCTCGCTCTGACAAAGAGATGCAGCCCAGTTCAGCCTCTGTACGAGAACAAATTACTTCAACACTGCTGGGACTGAAGTGGGCTGGATGGCAGCACAGAAGAACTTGTATACTTATCAAAGATGACAGACCAATCATGAACACATTTGGGAGATTTACAAATTGCAACATGAATATTTGAAAGCTCAAATCACTGAGTGTTTAACTGATTTGCATCAGCACATTAACAGTGTGCAGAAAATATGCTAAAATGTTTCATTTTGTATATTACACTCAGATGAGAGGATTCATACATATGGATTTTTATTTTTAAGTAAAAGTTAGTGTCAGGCAGACTGATGTAATTTTTTGTTTCCTTTCTTGTCACTGCATAGACATTTCTAAATGTGATAGCATCATAGTTTAAGTGAAGTTTCCAGATGGTTTCACAGTTCATTAGTGAGTGTGTGTGTGTGTGTGTGTGTGTGTGTGTGTAAGAGAGAGAGAGAGAGAGAGAGAGAGAGAGAGAGAGAATGTGTAAGAGATGGTGAGGTTGGTTTGGTTTATACATCTTCTCATGACATCCAGTGTCAATTGGAAAGACAACAACAGTAATGATAACGTTACTTACTTAGTCTTGGTAACATTATTTTTTTAGACACAAAGATGCTGTGGTTTCTGTGGAGCTGATTTTTTTTATAAATCAGGAAGTGCATATGACAGGATAATTACAGTGTGAGATTTATACCCAAGATAATGAGAAGATAGAAACTGACTGTTGCTTCTTTTCTTATCTGATAAAAAAGAAAGAAAATATTCCCTGTGGGTGAAGAGCAGCAGTGATGTCGGACAGAACCAGTGAATTCAACACAAGCTCTGCAGCTCATTAAAAGATGAAAAAAAAATCATTTAATACCAGTCTGTCACTGGAAAAATATCACTGATAATCAGCTGTTGACCTGTACCACACTGGTTTATAGTTCTTGTCCTCACAGTCCAGAATACTGTTGCTTCAATACCCTGACTGTTAACTGGCATTTAATTGTAATCACCTGGTGTCCCAGGTCTAAATCACCGATTAAGTGACTAGAAAGAAATGCCTAGAAGAAAAATGGGGTTTACAGATACATACTTTTACAACGTTTACATTACAAGTTTGAAAATTATTGAAAATGAATTTTGCCCTAAAAAATAAAAATCATCATCTCCACTGTCTCTAGTGAGAGAGATAACATGTACTTTCACACTTCATCTGATAACTAGATTTAACAGCCTGTTAATTTGTCAAATAAACAACTGTCAAAACTCTACTCAGCTGCTTATCAGAAACATGCACACCCTTCACACACCCCACTACTACAGCTCTGCAGGAGGAGTGATATTGTAGAAAATATTCTGCATCTCTCCCTCTTTCAGAGTAAAAATCATCTTCATCTATTTCTCCACCTTCTTTGTAAAAAAGCAATGCTATGAGGAGAGGAGAGGAGAGGAGAGTCAGAGCCCCATCCTGATTGGACTTTTCAAACATCTGCCTGTCTGTGTGATGCAGAATCTCTCTACACAATCTATTGATTGATCTGGTGATAATGGAAGGAGTGGAGCAACAATACTTTGGTGGGTCTTTCTTTATTTTGGCATTTTATGTTTGCCACTACTAACATTTTACTAACTATCAAGTTACTTCAGTAGTTTTTTTTTCCAGTTTCCAGATCTTACGCCTGCACCTTGCTTCAGACAAAGGATGAAGTTAGACTGAGTAAGTAACATTATCATTTGGTCAGATTTTTTGTGGTCTATACAATTTGACAAACAGGTTTTCGAGGTGTCTGAGTCAGTTGGTGGATTGCCAGGTTAATATTAGAGAGGGGTTCTGTGGAGACTGACAGTGAGGTAAAAGTCTCTTTAGTTTTACTGTGACACTCACTGTTATGATCAGGCATACAGATACGTTCTCAGCAGTCCTACCTTCTGAATATTTTATGGTAAACATTAAACCATAATGAGACTTAAGTGAGTAGATAAACTGAATGTGGCTCTATTGTTGAGCAAGCTGCTCAAAACCTAGATTCATACCCTCATCTCTGGTCATGAACTCTGGGGGACGACACAAAGAATGAGACTGTAGATACAAGCAGCAAAAAGCTTCCTCTGCAGGGAGTCTGGACTCACCTGTAATGACAGGGTGAGGAGCTCAGATTTCTGCTGGTGTATTTGTATGTGTGTTTGTGTGCATACATGTATGAATATGTGAAGGGCAGTCAGCTTGATAAGAGGCTTTTAGCGAGCCAAGCAGTGGTTCAGACACTGTGTCACTGAGGCAGAACAACATCACCACACTGCTGTTGATCCCATTTATCATTTTCCCTGAAGGACTGAGCTCACAAGACTCATTTACCATGTCTGCCCAGACACACATCTCTCACTCTGCCTCTCTCTGTCTTTCCCTCTTCTCTTGTCTCTCGCTCTCACTGATGTTCGCTCTGTAAACCTCCCACAGAGAAATGCACTCCTGCTGCAGTGGGCCGCTTACTCACAGGGGTTACACACCTTGAGAAATATAGTTTTCCAAACGGTTTGCTAGACATACTGAGGTGCTGATACTGTACATGTGGCTGGGTAAAGATTTTTACAGGATGTTGATTTTATTTTTCACCAAGTTTGCTGTCTACCTGCCAGTAAATCAGTTTTAGATGCAACTTTTTTCACCACTTACAGTATAGTTCAGTCAGTGAGTTCCTCATCAGCTCACCTCAGCATCAGACACCGCAGGCTTTATCCATCATTCAGCTACGCTGCACATATCAGCAAACAAAAGTTATAGTAGTTGTAGACTAACTATTAAAACAAGAGCAAAATAATGAAATAACAACATGAAAAATAATAAAGTGGAGTTTAGTATTTCCCCAAGACAGACAGTTAATGCATCATTCCCTCTCATTACTGTACATTAAACACATCAACATGATGCATACTAATACAACAATAAACTCCTTGTATAAGAACTGTTTGTTCACAGTATGACATGAATGTGTGTATTTTTTATACTTCACAGATGGTGGTTATCATCATCAGACTCACATAAAAAGCTGTTGAGGAGCTGCTGTTTAGCTTCATTAAACCTGAAGAGATGGAGTCAGGCAGAGCAGAGTTTCACACTGCACTGACTTTACAAGAGGCCAAGCTCCTCTGTCTGTTTGCTGCTGCATCTGATGCAAAGCAACTGACATCATGTGGCTGCTTTGTCTGAACGGCTTCAAATAGAAGCAGTTATATCATCATGATTATTGGATCTAAATGGAGCTGAAGTGCAAATGTTCATTTACTGCTTTAACCTCCTTTTACAAATAACAGGAAACCAGTCCACACAGTCTGGATTACACTGGTCCCTGTTATGTATCTTAGTGTCATCAGCTGTGTCCAGAAGCTCCTCTCAACAGAGCAGTTTGTGATCCTCTTTAAAGCTGAGAAAGTACAGCTGGTTGTTCTGTCCATAACACACTGCATAAACAAACTAAACTGACACAGGGAAATAAAACAGTCATCACTATATGTTCGACTTCTGTACATTTTCTCATTACATGGTTCACAGACTTCCACTGTTCTACAGTCCTCCAACACAGGCCAGTCTCAGTGGCTTACTCTTAATGATTCCTCAGAAACAGCTCGCAGCCAGACAGGATGTGTTGACTTTTTCTTTTCTTTGTTTTTTGTTTAGTTTTTTTGCACCTTACAAGGATGAAATAGATGAAAGTGCACTCTTTTCTCCTGTACCTGTGATCCTGTCCTTATTTGCACTGTTGATAGTTTTCTCTTTCCTCCCAGTTTAAACTCCAGCAGAGAGTTAGAGCTGTTCCTCCAGCGCCCTTAAAGACTGGGTTATTAGTTATTCAGCTATTAGTCGGGACCAAGAAGATTCAGTGGGAGGTCTGAATGAAATCTGACATTATGGAAATGTTCAGGTACCTCCTGCCTCTGTAGCAGCTCAACTGGAAAATTAAACACAGTATTGTTAACATTTTAAAATAATGGTTGATAAAGGCACTTTCCATGATGATGGTAATAAAACTGGTCAAATAACTGTGCCTAGTGGTTCAGTCAAGCATCTCCTCATAACATTGATCACTGTATTTTCAACTATATGAATACTTGAATGAATCAATACTTTATAATGCAGAGAAAATTAAGTGAAGGCTGTGAAGGTCAAAAGGTCATTCTGCTGAACATCACTCCCTTGGGAGATTTCTCCAATAATAGAGATCATACATGGAAAACAATGGCAATTTGTTGTATTACTGTTCTTTAATACAACACCTCACATTTTATAAACGTAGAAGGTTAGGATGCAGCACATTGAACACATCACATCACACTGAACAGTGTTTCACAGCATGAACACAGCCCTCTCATGAGAACCTATTGTGTCAATCACTGCCTAAATATTTAATGTATTCCACTTGAGAATGAAAATAACCCTTCATTGCCTGGTGATAAACAAAGCCTAGAGCTCACATTTCACTTAATTTTCACACATTTTCAGCAACAAAGGAAATTAGCACCTTTTCATCATCATCACACAAAAAGCAGAAAAACTAATGAGCTCCAGGTGACTGCTAACACAGTTATAACCAAAAATTACAACACCCTGAAGAAATATTTCAGTCTGATGTAGAAAATCATTTCCATGGACCGCTGTATCTGACATGTCACACCTTAGTTCAACATACAGTCTAATGGTGAGGTGTGGCAGAGAACTGCACTGACCCTCACCTGACCCTGACAGTCTACTGGAAGAAAATCCCTTTAAATGGAGCATTAGAATAACAGAATTTATTTTCTACATCAATCCAATGTCTCTCTTTCTCGACTATATATCAAGACAGTATATCAGATTATTGGGGACAGCTTGTCCAATTTGTTCTACTGACAGAAAGAAAACTACTACAAGGATTCTGCTGACTGCAGAGAGAAATGCCACTGTTTCATGGGTAAAGGAAACAATAACACAAATAAGACGAGGAGGTAGAACAAGTAGATGATAGACAAATGAACAAATGATCTACCATATTCAAAGTTTTCTTGTTTCTGTGTGAGATGTGACTGAACTCTCCACTCACTCATCCCTCTTCCTATACATGTTTACAGCGACTCAACAGCTGGCAGAGCTTTTTATTGGTTCTTATTTGGCGTACCCCCTGCAGCAGGAGTCAAATCACATTTCTCAGATCTGCTGCCACATGTCTGCAGAAACCCAAGAAATAAATGTAATGTGCCTCAGTGCTGAGAATAATAACCTTCTCTGTAGCTGGAGGGATGAGATTTAACAGGAGACTCTGACATATTACTTAAATAGTGATAATGGCTGTTAGGGGTGAGTTGTAGGCAGGCTAAGGGAAAATATGAGAGTATGGGTTAGTTTAGCAGCACAGCTACATGGCTGAGAACAGCAGGTCCTTACATTATGGAAGAGAGGAAAAAAAACAATATCTCTTATTTGGAGATTTAGTAGGAGCTGTGGTTGTGCAGGAGACTGCATGTGACTTGAGGAATCATGCATCCAAATCTATTTAGAGTGCTGTCATTTTGAAGACACATTTACTTATCAGGAGCAATATTGAAACAGCAGGAGTGTGAATCACCAGCCAACATCCTAAGGAAATGTCAGAATGCTGATTCACACAGTTGGATGACTGTGACTCTAAAGGAGCATTTTCACCAAGAATTTATGAATCAGTATTCTGTAGTTACAGAGCTACAACTTATAGATTTTCTGATGAACGATTAAGCTCATGACGGACAATAAATTCTCTAACTTACAAAGGTATTCATACCCCTAAATCAGTCTGGCAGCAATTATGCCTTCAGGTCAGCAGTTACGTCTCTACAAGCTTTACACACCTGAATTTGGGCAGTTTATATCATTCAGAATCAGAATGGATGGGATGTGTCTGTGAACTGCCATCTTCAGATCTCTTTACAGATGTCCTATGGGGTTTGAGTCTAAATCTTAAATATTAAACTGAGGAAATGTGGCTTTATAATTAGGAGTCATATTATATAAATGTATTTCCACAGGAAACAGCAGAGAGGAGTGGACTCTCTGTAATGAGGAGCAACAGTCAGCCATGTTACCCTCAAACAGAAGCAGGTTGTGAGTGAGACAAGTTCAAATGAAGCTCATGTTCACTGTTACACAGCCGATCTCAGTGGTTTTGATGCAGACTTGCTGTTCCAGATGGGCCGTACAGATGTGAGGCTGAGGTGTCTACAGATGCTTCTCTGATACAAACCAGAACAACAAGAGCATGTTTACTTTGCTGTTACAAAACTCTGAATAATGCAAATCCACTACCTGAGTAAACCAGCTGGTTATTCAAAGTCTGCTCATTAGTCCTTTAAAAGACAGAAAAATCTGGAGTGGAGATTTACGCGTTGACTAAACTTTTACAGTCTTTTCAAGAGGAAAGTTTCCGTTTATTCATATTTTTGTGCACTTGAGGAAACCGTTTCAATTCTTCAGATTTCTCCCTGTGGGAAATTAAACGGAAATTCAAGTCTGAATTTGACCTTTAGAAATGAGGAATCTTCATTGAAATGTAGAGCTGCTGAACCCTTCATCTCTCAGCTGTCTTTTGAGCTTGAGTCTTCTTTGAGTTTAAATTTAAATATTTAAAACTAGAGAGTGAATAAGGAGGCTTTTGGAATTATAATCTTAAAATGAAGATGTAGGGCAGAACTGTTTCCGATATTTCATTGTGAACCTCTTCTTCTCAGGCCCACATCTCTTGTTGGGTTCCACAGGGTCAGTTATTGTCAATCTGCATGCTTCCCTTTGGTTGACATGATCCTTATAGAACATATTGACCTTCAGCTTTTTTTTCCCCCACAACTCTCTGAGACTAATTTTGTGTCATCACATTGAGTACAGATAAATTGTATTATTTATAATTATTATTGAATAAAAGAAATTATTGATAGCTTTTGTAGAAATCACAGCTCACAGTTTGGTTCTGACATGTTACATGTTGGTTTGATCTGTAACTGCTTCCCATTGCATCACATTACACTGTAAGTGCAATGTGATGAATGCAGACTTCAGTCAACAGCTCAGTGGGCTTGAACAGAGCAAAGCTCTCAACATGGGAATGACTTTGTAAATACAGGGATTACTGCAGCCAAAGCTTAACACAGCCATGTCTGACAGAGGAAGTACACAGCTGAGATCAATGGAGCAAAAACATCTTGTTGTTCAGTGACAGTGCTGCATATCTCCGGAGGTACAACTGCACTATAGAGAATGTGAGTCTGCATGAAACACTATGTTTGAATCTGTTTTGTATATTGTGTAGACAGCTGGTGTTTATATTGTACTAATAGATATGAGCACAGCACCAACACCAACACATCTCTGTCAGAAGTAACTCATATATGTTTATTCTATTAGCAACAAACCTGTTGCTTTAACAAATAATGATCTCTAATTTTTCACATTTTCTTTAAAATAATATCAGCTGTGATCACAACTGTAAACAAAACAACCCAATCATTTCTGAGCTTTAACCAGAGAAAAGTAGCATAATGAGAAACCGAACCCAGTCCAGACCCTGCTGAGCCCGCAGCACTTTAATCACATTAACTCATTCTTATGAGGACGATCATTTCAAAAGGACAATGTTAAGCTCTAATTAGATTTTCTAACAGAGACCATACAAAGAGCATTAGCAGAAGCTTCACTTCATGACTTAAAACTGCAGAACATGATAGAAAAATATAATCCTGCTTGGGTTGATTAAAAACTATTTTCTCTTTGTGAGAATGTTATAAACAAAGGTTCAGCCAAACAGCTTTCACAGCGACTGGAGAGGTTTGTGTTATGCAGTGGAGCCTGTGTTTTGTAATTAACTATATTAGTCATAAAGACACTCATCTGACTGCGCAAAGTAATACATTGTAGAAATATACTATAAAAAACAACAGAGCAAGAGCAAGTGCTGGAGGAGACAAGAAGCAGAGAGTGAAACAGAAAGAAAGAAAATACACAAAGAGAAAGTGAGAGGAGGTTTTCTTCATCCTGGTCTCATGAGACTTTATAACATGAGCTTACTGAATTACAATGCAAATAAGAACAAAATACCTTTTTTAACAATGAGAGGATGACAACAAACATGTAGAGGCAGAACTAAAAACAGGTTCCAGTCAGACACAGAAATAGTGTATTGGACAGGAAGGTGATGTTTCAATTACTATAGATTAGAAACAGAGCTTGGTTTCAGAGCATCAGCAATTTCTCAGTGTCTCAGACATTTCCACCTATAATCGCACCAATATAATACTCTGTATTCTGTTACACAAATCCAACCCTCTCAGTACTAACTACTTTATACAGTGTCTGAAGAAAGAGAAGAAAGTCTAAATCCTACTCCTCTATTTCTAATTCAACAGGGAGAAGGACTCTGACCAGATGTTAGAGCAACACACAGTGAACGACAGAAAAAAGAAAAGAATTTATGTTAAACCTATAATGAATCTCTGACACAGATGCCCTTTCTGGATTTACTGTATCAATCTCCTCAGACAGTTATTTATCAAGGCAACTCAATGAAGTGCTTTGTTTGAGAGCAGAACAACAGAGCTTCACCCGATCAATCAGGTTCTGTTCACAAACACAAACACAACAAACTATTCTGTACTGTAAAATAAAAAGCTGTTCTCTGTTCGAATGACACTGTTGTAGTGTTGGTGCAGCACTGAAACAAACAAATCTGTGCCTCAGATCCACCCCTGCTGTTCACAACCCACGTGTCATTCAGCACACAGTCTAATATAAGCTAATTGGCAATAATAGAGTCATAACCCAGCATGCAATTGGGTGGTCAGACTTTTAAGCCTTTTGATTAGAGGAGTTATCTGATAACCCACAATTCCCTGGTTTCATCAGGGAAGCAATTATCTTGTCACTGATCTGTGGCCGTCGCATAAAGAGTATCTGATCAGAATTTAGTGGCTGAACACAGTGACAGAGGACGGAGATAACACAGCATTTAAACAGGATTTAAAACTTTTCCACTCTCCATCAAAACACTTCAGGGGAGCTCTGACTGGGATTTTCAGCATTGTGTCTGACTGCAGAAAATGAACATGAAGAACAAACACCACAATGATCATCTGCTCAACAGTTAATTTCTGTGCCACTTTCTCCTAACACTGTTCACACAAAACACACTTTTCACAGGTTCAGGTGTGGGGTGGGGATGGTGGTGGTGTTAGAGTCAGTGAGGATAAAGAAGACATCATTAAACTGCTCGGCAGCATCCATCTGGGATGAAAGGACAGCAGCAGTGGATGACAGAGGCTAATAAAG
This sequence comes from Lates calcarifer, assembly GCF_001640805.2. Taxonomy (NCBI): domain Eukaryota; kingdom Metazoa; phylum Chordata; class Actinopteri; family Centropomidae; genus Lates; species Lates calcarifer. The sequence goes on from NC_066853.1 coordinate 3,459,364, forward strand.
ACCTCTGTTGTGTGACACAGCAGCCTTTCAGTCAGTTTTCAGACAATCACAAGCATGTCCTCCTCTCCACTGACAGGCAGCTGGATTTGACCATTTTCTCTCCACAGTTATCTCTCCTCTGTCCTCTCCATCAGCCAAGTCTATTATCTGCTTTCTCTGCCAGCTGTTGATATATTGGCTGATAGTTTACTGTCCTCCAGAGAGACTGGACTAAAAGCTGGGTGTGTGTCTCAGTGGTGTGTGGCCGTCTGACCGTGGAACACACTCACTGACTTTGGTCCTCAAGGAGAAGACTTTGGTCAAAATGCTAGTTATCCCAGGTGGGCAAGAGGGAGAGAGAACAGTAAAAATCTATCTTGGTCAAAGATGGTGAGAATCATGCATTTCACTTTAATGCTCCCACTTCATAGGCCTTGCTTCTCTGACAGCCTTCATTTCTCCTCAATAAAATGTTGCACTGTAGACACTACATTGTAAAACACCGCTGTGCCCACGTAACACACACTGTGAACACTGGAGATTAACTGTTAACCCAGGGGCTAAACTGAACAAGTGTGATATGTAATAAGGTAACTTGTGGATATTATATTATATATTATTTATCATATTACTTAGGCTTATAATAAATATTCAGGTCTAAAGTGCATGCACACACCCACCCACACACACATACATAAAGAGAAACAGGGTTTTTAACATGCACATAAGAAACTCCTCTGTACTGGTTTAGCAATTCCAAAAACAAAAACTTCTTCCTCTTCCACAATCTCTCCAACTACAATATGTTTTACATTTGTGTTATATTAACAGAGATACAGAGTTACTTAAGGTAGAAATGTCTCTAACACCGTCTCTAACAGGAACACCGGAGTTTCCTTGATGTTAGCTGCACCATACTTCAGTAAATACTAATACATGCTGCTTGGTTTGGAAGGCTTCCATATACTATGTAGATTTTAATGATCTCTTCAAGCCATTTTTCCTGGATGTGTAATGCTGAAGTCAATGACAGTGTGTGTAATGTAACAGCATCTAGTTCCTGAACGCAGCTTTAAATAATGAACTATCTCACCAGCGGCTGTTTGTTTTAATCTGTTGTTGTAGCAGACGACTAAACACTGAAACCAACAGTCCAGATAAAATCGCACTCTACTCCTCTAACTGCCAATCAATCATCTCCCTCCTCCTCCACCCTCATCTGTGAGTAGATATTACAGCTGCTGCTGTCTGCTCGCTGCAGAGCAACATAATGTTTTATACAGGACAGTTATTAGTCACATTACATCATGTCATGAGGTCATCTGCCAGGAAAACGTAACACTGGTTATTTTGGTCGTTTGAATCAGTCACTCAGTATGTGCAGTGGAGTAGTGGTTTCTCCACTCTGATGCAGACCAGTGGATGTGATGTGGCTGCTTTGACTGACAGCTTCAAATTGAACGTGTGCTCTTCTGCCATGATAACTGCATCTACATGTGCAGGTATGAATTTGAACCAGCACAGCATCTCTTTAATTCTAGGATGTCTACATGTCAGGTACCTATACAACATACAGACTAGTATGCACACAATACACACATCAGCTTAATGAGTAAAGCACATTTACTCTTCTTCTCTGCTGTGTCATGTCACAGTAGAAAATAAAATTAAACTGCTCCACTGAGACCGCCTCGTTTAATAAATCCCGTTAGAAGCTGTAAAATTTAGAAGCGAGAGGTAAAAATTTTTATGATCTATAAGCAGAGTTGCTTTGAGTAACGGCCAGAACCCCAGTTTGTTTCTGTGGGGATTTTCCTGTGTTTAATGGATGACTGCTTCAGAGTTTTATCCAGTAGCTTCAGTAATTAAAATTATTGAAATCACTGAAATTAGTATCTGTGCTATTCCCATGATAAGACTATCATCCAAAATGTTGTATTTAATACATAAATTATGCATATTTGTCTACAAAATGTGCAAAGCTTGCAGAGCAGAAACAAGTGGCAGCCTGAGACCTGAGATGGATATAGATGAGCATAGAGACAGAAGAGAAACCACAAAACCTCCCTCAGTCATACCACAATACATATAGGATTTACAGTAACACAGAAAACTAGATGTTGAACATGCTGCCAGGGATCAGACTCAGTACAGTGCAGAACTCGGGCTTCCTTTATATCTAATGATAACTTAACAAGCACATACACTCACACAGCAAAACTTACATAAGTAAAGTATTGATCAAAATGAATATTCACCATGAATATGCAGGACATTTCCCAGGCTGTGAGTCTAATTATTGGATATGTGATGAAGTCCAGAGGCCTCATCCTCCCTCCTGAATCAAAATGTAAATGCTCATTGAGCAGCTCTAAACACATGAAATCCTACAGAGGCCTGATGTGGCAGCTTTAGGGCAGGAACAGGAACAGACCTTGAATGAAGACTACAACAACAGCACTATGGTGTAATACCTTCACAGACAGCAGTACTAAACTAAAATATAAAGAGCTCCCCAAAAGTCCAGTGTTGCCTCTTTCTCCCTCTCTCTCAGTATGAGTCATAGTGAAGACAGTTTTCTCCTCTTTCTCCTTGAGAATTAATGTTTCACAGACACCGTTAGAACTTTTCTCACCATCATCTATTTTACATTCTGTCTGTGAAGACTGAATCTCATTACTATGAGGAGCAATGTGAGTGAGTAAACCTCATGTGTTTTTAAGAACAATCAGGATTTTTGTTGTTTCCTTAACTTGAACTGCTGGAAGGCAGAGGACTGTGGTTACTGATGTTACCCTCTGTTTACATGTGTATAGTAGTTTATCATAGTTGCTATATTAAGCCTAAATATCCTCCCTTTTAAAGTGCATTACTGTAATTACTACAGATTAGAAACTAATGTAATTAAATAAAACAGGTGATTTGCATTTGAAGTATGGAGTCATTATCAATAATGGCACTGCAGTAATAAATGTTTTAAAAGGGCCAATCCGGCTGACTTTGTACAATCCTCACGTCATGGACATCAGCTCAAAGAATATGGCATGATTTTGTGTAATTCGATCCCGACAGATGGAGCACAGCATTCAGACCAGCACATACAGATGTTAATGTCTAAAACTTCAATCACAACTTTAAAACTCTGTAAGTACACATCAGACTGTCAGGAGCAGATCAGATGGACAGAGGTTTCAAAGTGTCACCATGGAGACTAAAGTTATCACAAAATGCATTTTCAATTTCATATCATTCATCTTCACATCTCAACTGTGTCTCCTTCATCAGCTCTAGAAGATCCAAGCGTAACTCTGGCAGATTCTTCTTCCTGTGCTTGTTGACATTCTTCACCTTCCTACTCGCCACTGTTCCTTTCTCTAAATGATATTTTGTTGTTACAAAATCACATTATTCAAATGCCTTCATAAATATTTATAGTGAGGTATGAGGGAGGCCAGTGGAGGTTTTCTGCTTCCACCTTTCTGCTCGTTGTAATTATACAACTGAATGACAAATAAATATGAGTGAGAGGGAGAGAGAGAGAGAGAGAGTAGTGAATAATGTCTTCAATTGGCATACAGCCACATTAATCAACCAAATACCTACCAAAATTTACCCTCCATTTTTAAATATCACTAATTGCATAAGACCAAGGGATTTGATTAAAAAGTAATTTCCACTGGATGTGTGAGTTCTCTGTCTGTTTAATAATACTAAAACAAAGATGTGCTGGGAGTGGGCAACTACAACAAGAGACAGCTACAACACAGAACATATGAGGCAATGAAAGGTAATAATAATAACAGTAAAGGGTAAATATGAAAAAGTTCCAGAAATTATGTGGTTCAGTGGTAATAAAAACTTTGTGTGTGTGTTCGGAGTAAAACAGGAAATCAGTTTCATGTGCTCTGATATCTGCTTGTGTTATTGCAGCATAACTTAGAAACGGGGAAAAAAAGATGCCTTTTTCTTTTTTAAGTTAAATATGGCTGTGAGCAGTGAGACCTGGCATAATAAATGAGACACGATCTCACCTGGTAGGAGATTCTGCAGCATTGATATTAATAATGGAGGATTTTAGAGACTGTGGGTTGTGGATGGCCACACAGGTCAGAGAAAAACATGCAGTGCATCTATATTTCATTAGAACATGTTCATCCTGAAGTTACAGTGGATTTTCTGATGTAGTAATAGCATCTGGTTTTGTTCACTCATTAATGCCACAAATATGCACTTTTATTTATATAACTAACCACTGTTCAGTGAACTTACTTTAAAGGCCCAACCAGGAATCATCTGAGTGAAATTTGAGGAATAGTCACATACATGTTTGAAGTTTTAGAAGAAAAGATGGATGTCCATTATTTCAAGCATAACTCACAGATAACTGACAAGTGTGAGTGAAGAACAGGGTCTCACTAGTTTTCTTAGTTCAAATGGTCTACATCATTTAAGTGGAAAACCCTCAGGTTTGTTTTATTTCTCCTCCTAAAAAATGCCAGCTGTGATGGAGAAGTCTGAGCTGCAGATACACACAGTAACATGAGCTCAAAGCCCACAGAAATAAAGTAATGGGATTTAGAGACCAAATCAAACCAAACCCAGTCCAGGACCGACCGAGCCCCCAGCACTTTAATCACATAAGCTCTTTCTTGTGAGGACAATGATTTCAACAGGACAATAATAAGAACTAATTAGATTTTCTAGGAGAACCATTGAAAGGACATTAGCTACTGCTGCCTCCTGACTTACAAATGTAAATGAGGACTTGATCCTGCTCGAGTAAATTGCCGAAACAATTTTTCCTTTGTGAGTGAATAATAATATACAGCTGTTCTGCTACAAAGCTTTACTGCCAATGGAGAGGTCTGCATTATGTAAAGACGCTCCAGGAGGTCTGTGTTTTATACAGAGAGGGGACAAGTGTGAGTCTCTGGGTATTATCTAATTATTAATGGTGACTGGTGCCTGGCAGCAGAGCACTACTCAGCAGAGGGAGAAGGATATGTCTGTCAGACAATACAAGGAAATTATTAAAGGTGTGTAACACACTCTCTCCATCTTTCTGTCCATTCATCATCTCCTCTGTGTGTAAATGAATCTCTCTGAAGTTGAGCTGCCTAAATTACTTCATTAACTTCCAACCTTATTTACCTCCAGTTTAAATCTGAAGCATTTAAGATCCATTCTATTACTGACTGGGGTTTTATTCCTTCTGTTTAACTGGAACAAATGTGATTGGTTTTAAGAGAGAGTTTTAAAGGAACTGATCCTGCACACTCACTCCAGTCTACTTTTTTATTTTGGACCGGTTACTGTTCAACCCCCAGGTTTTATTGGTGGAATAAAACTTGTAGATTGGGGATAGACATGCAGCATACACGTATAACTTCTATTTTGAATTGAATGACAGTCATGCAGTAGTACAGCCAAAGAAAGAACTTTTCTGACCTTAAATCAGGTTTCCTGTCTAGAAAGGAGTGAGGACTGCTACTGCTACTTAACACAGTAACATGCTGTGTCGAGCTGCAGAAAGTAGAACACAAAATGCATTTGTCCACTTTGTCAGTCTTGACTTGCAAAATAAAGCTGTGTAATTGCAAAAGTGTGTTTTCAGCTTTCCATCACCTGTCATGGTGCTGCCACCTTATGATACACACACACACACACACACACAAACTCTTGGCCCAAGTGACTGCCTGTTTATATCCTCATCACCATGAGAGCTGTCAGTCAGTGTTAAGTTCACTGCTTCCAGAGAGTCACTGGTCAGTCCTCAGTGTCCAGTCAATTTACCAACAGATGAGAAAGCTGACAACCACAGAACAGACAGAAAAAAATAGACCAGACTTTCAGAAAAGTGACGTCTTCAACTTCATCAGATTTTATTATTTCAATTTCACGAGGAAAAGTGATAAATACACATTCAGCCATCTGCCAAACTGCACCAAGTGTCTCCATATGCATTACCAGTGTAGGCCTACATTTAGAAACAACACGTGAGACACTAGAGTTTAAATCCACCCCAGAATAAATATTCAGCCCAGTCAGGTTACATGTGTCAAACACAGAGCAAAGAAGAGGAGAGCGGGTCTGTACAATGACAACCTCTCATCACTGGCTAATTAGAGGCCAATCAGTGGAGCCCTCATCTCATTCTAAAGACTCTTTCTTATTTGACAGCATTAGGAAGTAGATGTGACGGTGAGAAAGATCAGCTAACCAGGGAACATTTACTGTGAGGTAGAAATGAGACTGAGTGTGAAAGATGGAAACTAGAGAAAGAGACAGTGAGGGAGACATTTTTGAATCCTCATGGCTCCATCTTTGTGTCTCCATGGTGTGTGATCACCTCAGGAAAGACAGCCACTGTGTCAGTAATAGAAATGTGAAGCATTTGGATGAAGAGTAGAGAGCAGGGCTGTGGATTTGACAGATTCTATTTTATCTTTTTTACACACATCAGCACACTGAGGATTTTAAATTGTGGCAAGATGCCAACCTCTACCTGCTAACACAGTGTGCATTAAAATATAATAATATAATGCTACTTTGAAAAAGACTGGATCTGTTCCATAGCATGCCTTGTCTTTCAGCAAACTGAAGTGTACGACTCTTCAACTTGAAGGGTTTTCAAGTTCCTCTTCAAGGCAGACAGGTAGATGTGAAGACCAGAAGACTTTATGTTGAATGGGGAAAAAAAAAATCAAAGCTGGTCTCCTTCAGAGGTACTGAGGTTGAATAAATTCAGTCATTCTGTGATTAGTTCAGAAATGAACTAATCACTGCAGCAGTGTCATTTTGCAGAAAATGAGTGTAGATCTTTGTCCCATTTCACAGTCCAACTAACTGTTCAGTCGATTTCCAGCATCTGTACAATGTTTAAACCATTAATTATCTTCTGCTGATTAGAGGGAAATTTCCTTTGAACTCTTTTAATGTTGATGCAGCAGTGAAGCAGAGGTCGCCTCATGAATTCTTTAGTTTTCAGGATATTCTTCCTGAGGCAGTGTGGCTTCACAGTCTGTGTCTCCATGTTTCTCTGCTGCATTTCAACAATTACTGAGTCTTGTCTGTTGTAGAGATGATGTTTAATCTGTCTGTTTCTGGATGGCATTAACAAGGTGAATATTGGCCTCTGATTGACAATACAACAGAAGAGCAGGAGAGGTTCAGACTGTGACTGGTTAAGATGACATTTAGATGTGATGCTGTGGAGAGACTTCATATCTTCTCCCCTCAGGAACTGTCCTTAAGGGACAGGATTTATAAGCATAATGTAGCACATTAGAGCTTTGAAATGCCATTTTACATGACTGATACAACAATGACAGAGGTCAGAGTGTTCAAATAGAAAAAATACACTCAATAGCATGCTCAGTAGAATAAGCAAAGAACATGTTTAATTTCATTTAAGACACAGCACACAGGTTGATCCTGATGTGTGTCATCTAGAGGGAAATGGGCTGTGGCAGACATTACTGCAGCACACACTCTCTGAATACAGAAGTAGCCTTTGCTTCTTGAAACACACTCAAGGTTACACTGCATGATTGGTACATTGCAAGAAAGAAAGAAAGAAGTCTGAGGACCCTCAGCATCATATACTGTACAACACCCAGTCTTCCATTCTTCTTTTACAGCACCCATTTCTCTCTTTATTGGACTCATTCTTTAGCACCAAGTCTTCCAGTGTAGACCAGGGAGTCCTCCCACAAAGATTTATTCCACCAGCTGCCCACAAACGTCTGCTGTGCTCTCTGCATGAGGTTCAGATGGCACATTGTTTTTTTTTTCTTTGTCGGTCTGACTTTACAGCCAGTCTGAAATATAGGATTTGACACATAAAACAAACCATGTTGGTGTTTTGGTTGGTGTCTTTGAGGTGGAGGACTCCTGTGGAGCATTATCTGCCACAGACAAATGAGAACTTTGTATCAAGCTGTGATAAATGGATCACGTCATGAAATGCTGAATGATGAGTTGTTTACGTTAGACCCAATTTAAAGATAAAAAGAATCAGTAATGTTGAGTTGGCTCTGATGTGTGCCTCTATTTGTTTTTTAATTCAGCCCAATACAAAGCCAGCTGTCATTATAGGGACACAAGGACAAGTGGAGCTGACTCATACTATTTAATTTTACTGATGATTTACTGAGACTTCTTCAGCTGAGCCCTCAAGCAAGGCACCAAACCTTATATGTTTAGTAAACATCCAGCTGAGGAGATTAATGACTTTATTTAAATTCAGAGAAGACTGTGGTGAGCAGCCTCAGGTAAGAACATCTGTGGTGGGAATACTGGACACTTTATAGGAAAGCTGAGAAAAACAGCAATGTAAATAACCAACAACACAAAAACCAGACTGCTTTTCATGATAAAAGGATTCTAGATTCAAATGGTTCTTTTACTCAAGGTATGAAACGTTATAATTTTAGGAGAATGTTGTTAATTCTGGGGAGAAATCCACAACCTCACCACTGTATTTACACAACAGGTTTTAGGTTGAATATTTTGGTTCTGCAGTCATCACTACAGAAATGTACAGTGGATCTGATCACAGTACAGAAATTAAAGTGTATTCACTGTTGTGAATATGAGTGTCTCCTTTTGATCTCCAGAGCAGAGCTCCCACTGGGATTAAGAGTTAGTGTTTGACTGCAGGATAGAACAAACACCCTCAGCAGTTTCTTTTTATGTGCAGAAATGTGAAGGTTTTCCCTGATCACATGACATGACATTCAAAACAAAAAGTCACTGCTAACATCAGCACAGGATCAAGGGGCGGGAGCATCCTCTGTCCTTATTAACTAACCAGTGCCCTTTCTCCCCCTCCACACTGGTTTTCACCATCTGCGTTCATGTCTACAGTTAAACATCAAAGTTCCACTCTCCTGTGAAATCTTCCTCAACTTACAGAGGGAGACACACATGCAGCACAACTGAATTAATGAACAAAACAGCAGTTTGAGAATTGTAGAGAATAGTTCATTGCAAAGATAGGGAAAAAGATATTACAGAAAAAAACATGATGAATACACAGACAAATGTTTGTTGGTTTTTCCTAAATTTGGAAACACTACTGCTAAAGCTGATGTTCTAGTATGATACAGATACTGTAATTCAATGAGGATTAAATATGTTTTAATCTCCTCTCTGTTCTCTGAAAGTTTCTTCTTTAATATCTGGAATCGAAAAACCTTGAGACTGAGGTCAGAGCCTCTGTGAGAGCCTCACATCATTTATTCATCTGTGTGTGTGGTTGGGTGTGTGTGTGTGGCCGTGCACTGACACTCATTTGTTTTCCCTGAGGCCATTTTAAATGCCTCTCAGTCGAAGCAAGGTATCCAGTGACCAATACAGACAGCTCTGCTTAGTGTGGCTGTAATCCCATCTGTTCTCTATTTTAATCTCACTGTGACATGAGAGAACCTGCTGCCTGAAACACACTGAACATGGGCCGTTCACCAAGTTGTTGTGCTTCTCTGACATCCAGATGCTCTCTCACCAGGGTCTTTGATACATTTTTGTGTGCAATGTTGTGTATATGACAGAACTACTCCAACAGGTTACTGGAGTTGTGAAGTCCTGGTCCTAACAACACGTAGGTAGAAATCACAAGTTGTTTCTCATAATAATGGATACTGATTCAAATTGCCAGTGTGGTTAGTAGCTTAATAAAAGCGTATTTGTGGTAGTACATGTACATGTACATGTACTGTATGTGTGTGTGTGTGTGTGTGTGTGTGTGTGTGTGTGTGTGTGTGTGCGCTTTTGAGACCACTTACAAACTGGATAGAGAAGGGGAGAAGAACAGATCTATTTTCTCTTACTAACACATTAGTAAACATCCTTTCCTCTCTGAACTAATAACTAATGTCTTCCTCTCCACTGGCAGGCCATTTTCTCCTTCCTCTGCTTTCGTCCATTCTCTCCATCTAGTATCATGTTTTTCTTGGTCTTCCTGTTGTCTTGTTATTCAGACATCAGACTACCCTTCATCTACATTCACAGGCAGCAGAGCTGCAGTGTCACTGTCACAAAACCGAACATGACCAACAGCATGTTACCATCCTGTACAAGAAAGGCAACCAGCTAAAGCTACTTTACACAGAGGGCATTCATAAAACCAGTGGCTCTTTAAAAGCCTCCTACTCTGCTCACACATTATTACAAGAATCTGTGAAGCAGCACAAATCACCTCTGATCCTCACACCACAGCTGTCAGACAGGAAGAGAGCAGAGCAGCAAGGCCAGCTTCACCACTGAACAATTAAAACCAACAAGTGACCTCTGGGTTTACACTCCATACATTCACCTCTAACAAGACACTGAGCATGTGGAGCGAAACTTTATAAAATGAAGACACTGATGTTAGAGTGAAATGAAGTCACAGAGGTTTGGTGGTTTTAGAACTGGTATTTCATGATTAACAAGAAAAGAGTAGAAACTACTTATTTTCAGTATCTATACATTTTCTGTTTTGACTAACCATTATGTTAATATCTGTATCTATATATCTAAAATCTTTTATCTTAAAGAAGTGATCTTAAGATTAAAATAAATAGAACACTGTCTTCAAGCCTTAGACTTTCTACTGAAGACAGATCATGTCTGATATTTGCACATTATATTCAAGCAAGGTCATACATCACCATCATGTTTGACCAACAGCACTGAATATGATAAGCGACATATCTCTCGAACCATTGTATGCTACATGACACAGCACAAAATGATGATGAATGAACGTTTGTATGCCAGAGTGATCTCCCCTTGGTACCACAGGGCTAACACAGGATTTATAGAGTCTCTGTGTCTGGAGTATCTGCTGCAGTTCAAAGAGAGCCTACTCTGTTCTTTGGAGAAAGTCACTTATATGTGAAATCCTAAGTTGCTGAATCTGTTCCTGTAGCACGACTATAAAATAGCTTGCAATAAATTATTTGAACCTAATTACATTAAATAGTACAATAACACATTTACGTGATCGTGGTTCCAGAGGACGACTTTTAATGTTTTTAGTGAACTGCTGATCTCTTATTATTTAGAAACAGACTAAGCTGTAAGACAGAACAGAGTTTTAAAGTCAAAAAGTTTTTAATGACTCAGTGCAAAAATTATTTTTGCAATAAATTAAAGTTTGCCCAGAATCAAAAACAGACATTTCACATCACAAGACCAAAGATTTGCAACAAATCTACCGGTCCACTGAAATGTCAAACTGCAGACAGGGTTTTATAGCTCTGCTGTCAGAGTCTTATCACTGCAGGGAAAACAAATCCTCCTCATTACATTCCCTCATTAGAGAGAAAGTTCACAATAATTTAACAGAGTGCATCAGCTCAAATCTCATAGTGATCACTAAGCTGAAAGCTGCTGACCTCTCGGTGTCTTGATTCATAATTAATGTCCAGATCTCAGTGTTTCTGTCAGTGTGAAAAGTTTCTGTCATGTTTGACTGCAAAAGCTTTGAAACTTGTAATTTTTGAAGAGGATCTATGAGAAGTTCAGGCTTGGAGCTCATGGAGTAGAATAATGTGCTGGAATATTTGACTGTGTGTTAAAATGCTGTAGTTCAAGTCTCACCTATATTTATTTTCAGTATGTACACATGCAGCAGGCCAGCCTATGCTGCAGCAGTAAAACACATTTTGGAGCTTTTGGAATCATTTGTCTGAGAGAACAGCTGATTAAACTTGTTTCTGACTCCACAACCACCTTCACCCGCAGATTGCAGTGACAGAAATTCTATCAGTGCTGTGACTGGAAGGAATAATTATTTGAGTCTAACAGAAGTCCTGTCAATAGCACCTGATCCTCACATATTCACACTTCATTTGTGTGGGTACGAAGTTTTACAGAGAGCAACAAGGAATTGTACGTGTGAAGGAGTTCAAAGAGCTGACAGTGAATTTTGCAGGTGGGGAAAGTAACTTTTGTGTTAATCACTATTCAGAATCAGAATCAGACTTTATTGCCAAGTAAGTTTGCACATACAAGGAATTTGTCTTGGCATATTGGTGCTAAAGGACAGTTATAGTACAAGAACTATATTTACAAGGAACATAAATATATACACAAGGAGCACAAATATACATGATTAAAATGTAAAGTGTAATGTGTAGAGTGCAAATGTTTGAAGGTGGCAGTGATTGTCTGGATGTGTTTGATAAACTTTCATTGTTATGATAAACATACACATCAGCACACAATGTTCAGAGTTCTTTAATGTGTCTGGGATCCAAACACGTGACCTCTCTGAAGTGATGCAGGGTTTACTGACAGTGCAGAACGTGGTGAGGCTGAAGTCAAAACTGTGTCTGCAGTATTTCATTTAGAGAGAATGTGCAGGGACTTTAATGGATTCTCCAGCTTAATCTTAACAAGATGATAAGGAACTGGATGAGTTGGGAAGTTGTTCATTTGTGTCACTAAAAGAGCCCTTCTTTACAGAGCTGAAGCACTGGCCCACTGGTTACTAAAAGTTGGTTTTGTTTGTCTCCCAGTCTACTGTATCACTACAGAGGCCAGTTTGAATGAGTAACATTTGCTGTCACAACTGTCCTCAAGAACACAGAGATAGAGAGAGATCATTTTAGTGCTGATGGCATAAGAATTAGAACTTATCACAGATAGGAACTTAGAAAGCAGATTAACTTTCATCATAGATACCTCTCACAGGGGAAAGTTACTGTAAAATTTGCTTTTAACTAGAAATCTATTAGCAGGGTTTCTGCTTCAGTCCAACCAGAGCTGCTGTTGAAAACTCATCTGCCTAAGAAGCTGAGATGGGCTTGGTCACATCAGTGGATAAAGTCTGAAGAGCCTGATGCTTAATGATCAGTGAGATGCAGAGAAGAGACTGACACACAGGATTTAACTACAATATAAAAAACATTTGAGATTCGACAGCAGAAGATAAAGGAGTTATATGAGATCTGAGAGAATATCTCTGTGTTGCAGTTAATGTGCTTCAGAAAGATGAACAACCAAAATGAACTGTAGCAATGGAAAGAGACTAAATATCACTCCTCGCTTTCAACAAAGAGAAGAACACTTCACAGGGAAAATAATGTCTACTGCAAAGTCACAGATAAAAGAGAGCGAGGGTAAAGAGCACATTATTCAGCAAAACCCAAAGTGACTAAGAACTGATGGACAAAAACTCCTCTAAAACTTTAACGTAGGCAGTGTGAAGCACAGAGAGAGCAGAGAGATGACGAAGAACCCACTGAAACCACTCTTGTATTTCTTCTCACAATTTTCTCCACACGATACATCTGTGGATATTATGAAGGTGTGTAGGCATGAGGCTGTTTGGGGATCCATGGGATCTTTCTCCATCTGATTTGCATGAAAGTGCAAAAATCCAAAGGTAACAGAATTTACAGAGAGAAATGTGAAACTCGCCAGGAGGACAGAATAAGCCGAGTGTGAGAATAGGGAGAGAGAACAAAGGAAGTTAAAAGTACAGCTCTAAAAACCCACAGTGACTCAGCATGAAGAGTGAAAACTTCTTTGAAACCCGTCCACAGAGAGAGAGAGTTAAAGAAGCCCATCTCCTCTGAAGGGTTTAACCTGTCTCTTTTCATCCTTTATCCCATGGTGAGAGGCAGATTCTATGTCTAATGTATATACAGTATGCATACAAGATAATGTTCATGACTTACGGCTTTCTTTTCTGTGAAGCATTCACTGACACTGGAAAGTGCAGTCATACTTTTTGCCTATTTGAGCCACCAACTTTACTGGCAGTTTCTGAACAAGGTCTGAATGCTTTTGGTAGGAAAGTGATACATTTCCAATTAAAACAAAAAGCCAACTGACTGTAACAATGGCTGTGATGTGGTTAATCAGGAGAAAGGTTTCAGTTCATTTGATTATTTTGAAACTGGATTATGCAAAGAAGCAGGAAATGTGCAAAAGTCCAAGTGACATTTAACCGATAAAAACAAAAAAGAAGGAAGGAAGGTAACATGGCATAAATCTAGTGTGCTAACTGTGTCCCAGAGGAAAGGTGTCAACAGTCTGAACAGCCAGTGAGTTATGTGTATCAGTTCTTCAACCCTCTTGAAACAGGTCAGAGGGCTGAGTGATGAAGCAGCAACACAAAGCGACAGAAAGACACTACAGCCATTTCTACCAGCAACCAGCAGACCACCACTCATTAGAGCAGCTTTACACCTCACTGACAGACACAACCCAGCTCAGTCTCTGCACAGCTCTGAAGGAAAAACACTGCTGTGGCTGTATTTGAGAGGCAACATACTATAGCTCATATTTATAACTGACAATCATATCACTAACACAACTTTAAACTCAGAAAGCTAACTGATTAGAGAGCCACGAGGACACTGTTGAGGCTGTTAGATAACAACAATTAAAAGGGAGAAGATGAAATGATCCCCTTAGGCCTACTTTATATTTATTGAGCTTGCAAACACACACACACACACACACACAACAAATTCCTCTCCATTAGCTGTGACATGGCAGCAGACAAACACTGAAGGAGGTACAACTATAGTCAAAAAAGTTAATGACAGCAATATATTAATATTAATAATAATAACAGCTCATCCAAAGTAAAGGAGTCAAAGTTCTGTTTAAAATCTGGATCAGGAACAGCCTGACCTTTTCACACCAAACTCAAACACATGATAAACTTTTGACTTTGCTTTGTTTTATGCTCCAGTATGCAGGTGTGCATGAAGCAGATGTAACGATCACTGAGAACACTGTAGTTGAGTTTCTCACAGACCGTCTGATGCAGTGGCTGCTGACAAAACAAGATGAAGACATTACTGTGACAAGAGTCTGAATGTCTGAGCTCTCTCTGTTTACCTGTCATTCAGGAAAACAGAGACAGGGAGGACGGAGAGAAACTCTTGTTCTTATTTATTCAGTTTAGCAGCTCCTCACTCACAGTGAGTAATAAAAAAAAGGGTAATGTACTGTAACCTTGAAAATACACAATTCAACTGTGTCAGCATGACAATATTTTACTGCAGATATATTATCTGGTAGTTGAGATAAAATTGTATTACTGTAATTTAATTTAATTCAATCAATGCAATTATGCCACTTAGTCATTTTGCCTCATAATAATTTTGAAAGATGAAATGTCTTCTGTTGTGTATGTGGACTGTTAATGAAGTCTTCACAACATTCACAAAGATTGTGTTTCACACTCTCTCAGTCTCAAACACCCTGAGCAGGGTGCAACGCTGTTAAACTGTCTCAGCTGCAAACTCTCGTCATGCAGCATACTGCGCCTCGTTCACACTCCAGATCCAGCAGATCTACCCTGCTGACGACACTCAGAGCTAAAGGCTAGAAAACATTACCACTAACAGTCAGAGGGACTCAGTTTGACAGGAAGAAAAAGCTGACAGTGACCAGAGCTGAGACACTACAGATATTCACCAGCTCTGCAAGAGAAGCACAGCTGGAGTCAACAAGAAGACCACCCATCACTCATTCACTGAACTGTGAGAGGAGTGTTTTTAATGTCAACAGAGATGGTACAAAAGTTATGGTAAAATGTTTAAAAAATGAAAGAGAGAGAGGGAGACAACCATCTCCTCAGTGAAGGATCTTAGCTCATCTCTTCATCAGCTTTTATGCTTCCTATCCCACAACTCCAACAAGTCCTCAGGTTGTTAATCAGTACTATTCAAAACTCTTTGAACTGTGATTCATAATAACATTTTCATACGCACTTCAGCTACTAAAGTTATGTTTAGGTACCTAACAATGCTGGGTTAAGGTTTGGGGAAAATGGCGTTCCTCTGTATTGGTACTGTGATGTAAAGCTACTCCTGTGGAATATTGTAGATTTCATTAATTTTTTAGTACATCTATGCTGAGATCTTTGAACTCCACTCCCAAGCTTTCCTCCATACCACCTACAGAGCTGAGTAGCTGACATCAGATTTTCTGAGACATACAGGTAGTTTTTTGGACATTTATTGAGCTCAGTTCACATAGAAAATGACAAAGCATTTATTTAAATTAATGTCTCTCAACTCCAATTGAGACAGATTTATGTTATGAAAGCTGAAGAATTAGAAAAAGGTAAGCAATGTACACAAATGTTGACTTGTTTGAACTTGATTTAGATATCATGTTTCTGCTGCTGTTTTCTCATTGAAAAGAAGTTGATCAGAACAGTCAACAAGATGGAAGATGAATAAATGGGTCACTTCTGTGAGAGAGGGGAACCTTTTAGTTTTCCTGGAGTTTGTTCCCAGTCTTTTGCCTCCTCTCACTCATGAAGCTCTTGGTGCCAGAGGCTGGGGTACTTGTAGTTTTCAAAGGTTCCAGTCAAAATTTGATTCTGTATTCAGTCTGCTTAATGTCAAGTGATGGGATGCCAGCAAGATTTCAGGCAGTCCGGCACTAACATGTGAAGGACTCTGCCAAGATTTTATGGTGCTGGTGAATTGTTGATAAATAACAATGGCCTTAGTTTGGCAGTTCCTTGGAAATATCATATATGAATATATGTGTAGATTGTGGATCAAGAGCAAACAGATTTTGCCAGAAGGTTAATGAGTAATGCACAATTTAGGAAGAGGACAACTGGGAAGAATTTACAACTTATATTGTTTTTAATTTGAGAATAAAATATCAAAAACAAATTGGATTGATGAAATGATTTAACATGCAATAATTCCTGTGTGGGATACAATATCCATTAGAGATGAAAGATAAAACAATGACCTGAATGCTGATATTTTGGACTCAATGATTAGATCCAAATGCTAATGCAATGATGCGACAGCTTCTAAAGTGCATCTGTTTCATACTTGAAAAGCACTCAACACAGGAAAACAAAATGGCAAAGCCACTCATTGTTTTTCATTGCATTTCATGTCATTTCTATTCAGCAGCAATAAAATCAGATCCACTGGCTGTTGTCAGTGTTAGTGTTAGTTGTTGAAAGTCAGGTTATATTAATCCATTATATTCATGCTGATATGAAAATTTTATTTATTAGTGCTAAGAGGATACTTTGTTCTCCTTTGTTAGAGTTGAGAGCCATTAAATTACAGTAATTGAACACTGCAGTAAGACAGATGCTGGCATAAAGGAAAGAGAGGAAAAAAAATCATGTCAGTGACAGCGCATACATTTAAACCGTCCCTCCAATCTGGAGATGCTGGAGTGATATCCTTACTTCTGTGTAATTAAAACACGCCTGCCCAGAATCAGACACCCCTGTAACAGTAAAGAGTGACTCTAACGGTCTCTAACAATGATGTCAAAGTCTCTGCTATCACAAAATGTGTTTACATGCTGGTTGTTAAAGATGTTCTGGCATGACTATCTTCATTAAACAGGTCTGTATAGGCTGTCCACAATGTGGCTTCACACGCCATGTCACGTTTTGTGCTACAGTACAGCACAAAGGTCAGCTCATCTATCACTTCTGACTGCACAAATTTCACTGTTGGTCTTTTTTTGTTGTGCTTTTGTTGGAGAATCTGAGCATGTGAAATACATGGGCGCTGTCACACTCATAAGGTCAGTGTTTTATCATAATCAGCCCAGGGACATAAAATTGTTTTGTCAGTGTTTCCGAACTGCTTACCAGATACAGTTTTATATTATGTGGATTCATAATATTTTTATCTGTTCCAGCGTCACAGGTGTATGAATTCAGTGTAGCATTAATGTAAGCTTTAGCACTGGAGTAAGAAATGATGATTGTGGCCTTTTTTGTATCATACAGATTGAATAGGTTAATAATAAAAAAAATAAGTAAAACTGAATTGAGTTTGAAGAGAATTTAAGTATTGAAGCTCTACAATCGTCTCTAATATTCACTGAGGCTGGGGAGAGCAGGCTGGGCCCTTGCTGGGGGCTTTGATATGCAGACAAGCAGGAGGAAGAAGATGAGGAACCAAGATCAAACATCAAGCAGTGGTACTCTCCTCACACAGACTGATGACTGAAACTGCTGCATGAATCAATGCAGACATGGAGACTTCTTCAGTGTGGAGATAGCATCACCACATATACAGTCACCTCAGTCTTTGTACATATCTCTCTCCTCATCTCTCTCTTTTAAAAATATCAGCTGAGTTGCAGATTAAAGCCAACGATTCACTGGATAAGATTGAAAAAATGCACACAATAAAATATATCTTAATATCTTGATGAGGGTTGTTGTTCAGTGTATCCTATTTCACATATAACCAATTCAAATGAACATTTACTGTCGTACATTCCAATACTGATTCTCATCATTTCATAAATTAAGTTGTTATAATGCCTTACTACCACTGGGTTTAAAGTGATACTCAAAAGATGAACAAATGATCATAGACTTGAATAATGATCATAATCAGGGATGATAACTAGAAAGGATCTATGTGACTATTTCACCCTTATATTGGAAAACAGACCATTATGAGGTCAGAAAAAACAATAAAGAAGGAAATTTTATTTCTATAAAATATCATTAAAGAATGACAGAACAGAAAAAAAGGAACAAAGAAAAAGCAAACTGAAATGTTTATGCTGTTACTGTTATAATGACCAGAGTTTGCACAGGCTGCAGACTGTTTGACAGGTGCTTTATAAACTGCCACTTGACAAATAATCCAACTGTTTACAGCAGAGTTTGGGAGTTTGGTTACTCTGCTGTGGACTGTACTGTAGAGCCATTCAGTACAAGTGATTAACTTGGATTCTCCTTGTCATGATGCATCATTTTTGAGACCATTGCCCATAAAGACAATAGCTACAGGACAATTGTTCAGCTAAATGGTGTCTTTGCATCATTGAAGTCTACATTAAATCACAACCACCTTCTCTAAAAACAATATCCACTTGGCTCATAAACAGGCAACAATCGCACTCTCAGTGATTATATCTATCAAAGTGCAAAAAATCTGTTTTCATTCCTCAAAGAAATCAATCCAAAACAAACCATGGCTGTGCCTCACAGAGAGCTCAAATCTCACAATGTGGCCCTCACTTGAATGATGACAAAACAACACTGGAACAGACTGGAAAACTCTGTTTTAGGTTAGTGACAATGAACAAAATGGAATTCAATTCAAAATGAATTCTTTTGCCACCAAAAGATGCATTTACACTTAGGAGTGATAAACTGACTATAAAACTAAGTGACTGAATACCAACCAAGAAAATGTGTCAGTATGACATTGAAAACAAGATCCATGGACATCAGTATCTGCTTTTTTTTAACACAAAGAACTCTATTACAATCTATTACTAACACACCCTACTGCACTGCACAGCTTAATCCACTACAGTGCTTTCTGCAGCAGACAAATAGAAACTCTCCCTCCTTGCTGTCACCTCTCAGCAAGGAGGGATCTGTTAAACCTGGTGAACTGTGACAGAGAACTCTACTGACCCTCTTTGTCCACAGGACAAGAGACACAAACAAGTTATTGCCCACAACTTCAATCTCTCATTTGCCAACAAAAATTCATGAAGATGTTGAAAAGCCTTTAAATGTCAAATACTGATTTGCAATCAAACAACTGACGGCATGAACTGACTTTTAAATCTCGAGAATTATTTAGGATTAATATTAAGTAAGTGTTTACTAATTTTACTAATTTGTAATATCTTCACTCAAAACAGCAATCACATGAGCTGCAGCCAAACCACAGGCTCCTATAACTGCATTCATTATCCCTCTGAGCTTCTTCTCCCAGCAGACATTAAACCACATGCAACTATTGGGAAGCCAGATTGGACACACACTTGTATGTGTTGAACTAACTTCAGGTCTCATGCTGTTCAAGCAGAAACACTGTGACTCTACAATACCCACACGGTGAGCACCAAACAGCACGAACAACATGAAACGACCATGTGTACATGTAAACAGCGTCAGCTGTCATTGTGTGTGTGTGTGTGTGTGTGTGTGTGTGTGTGTCTGAGTGTGTGCTTTTCATTTTAAAGGCTCTTTTCCACATGAGCAGGCCTTTCTCAAAAAGAACTGCCTGCAGTGGCTCTTTCCACTGTTGGACTCAGATTTACAGTTACACAGCAGCTGCTGGTGTATTTTATTGGTTCTCATTGGTCTTAACCCCTGCAGCAGTAGTCACACCACATCTCTCAGATCTGACACTGCTCACCCACAGAAACTCAACACAGGGATGTGATGAGGCTCGATGCTGAGACTGATATCTGTCTCTAAGGCTGAGTGAGTTGACATTTAGCAGAAATGTGTTCAAAAGAAGTTATAGCCAAGAATCTCACTTTACTGTAATCCTTTAAATGACAGCAGTGTGTTTACGTCCTGCCATATGGATTAGAGTGTTTTAGGAGCTGTGGGGCTATGCAGCATGTACTTTATACTGAAGACACACCTTAAATTGCAGGTCCTGTGGTAATATTAGAGTCTTGAGAGTCTAGAGTGAGGTTCACACACAGCTGTGCAGCTGGAGCTCAGCAGTCACCCTCTGAGACAGAGATAACCCTGCAGTGAGCTGAGATGACGCCCTGCTGAGGAGGCTCAGTTTTACTCTTCTATAGTCTAATGGGATTATCAGTTCAGCTGCTTTGAATAAGAATCATACCATCTGAGTTTAGAGCAGGTACTCCACAGAAGCTGCATTTGCTGGAAGAGATTTTTCAACAAAAGCGACAGAGGTTAAGAATCAGATGTAGGAAAATGAGAGATGATTTTCATGAGTTACTGATTTTCCCTGCAGCTCCATCTAAACTTCCACCAGAGCATTACACACAAGGTAACATTTAACAGTCAGTTTGAGCCTGTTCTGTGTATCATTCTCAACAGTTAACGAACCTACAATACATTAACTTGATGTATGACAGGATCCTGATTTACTGCCTCAGTGTCACAGTGAATGTCTTCATCATTGAACTTCATATGCAGTGTATATATTTCAACATGTCTGTACTCAGAGATCCAGTTTTAGTTAAAAGGTTCAGTCTTATCTGCAAAAGAAAACTGGCAGAACAGTGAGATCCTGAGTGAGATGTTTTGTGAGCTCATTATGAAGTCTGCCTGGAGCACATGAGTGGGCAAGAAGCTGGAGCGAAGTTCTGTATTTAGGTAAAGAGGCTTTTAGGACAGAGAGGGCGGTTGAGTGATGGTGTCTGCCAGTTTTCTTTAATGACATTGGCTTCTATCCCAGCTGTCATTTATAGCACAGACTCATCACTCAACCTCCGCAAAGGGCCCTAATTGAAGAAAATCAGCAGACTATAACAAAGTCAGGACACAGATGATGCAACTAGAGCTGCAACAGTTAGTTAACAGAATATATATTTTAGATATCAGACTCATCATCTGCTCAGCAAAAATGTTGTATGTTTTTGTTTGTATTTTTTCTGTCGATTTTCTTTTCATTTTCTGAAATGAATGATATCAGCTAAATGCTGGCTCTTTTCAACACAAAGTTAATGCCAAACACCCAAAGACAGTTTTCATTATGGATCAGACAAATCTGTGGATGATTTCATTTTCAATGACTCCTATCTATGTTTACTGTCTCTGTGACACAGGCAGAGAAAAGTCAGTCTCTATTGGTTGCAGTCTCGTACAGATTTGTAAAGCTTGGTTAAACAAACTTCTTCTATTGGAAACATATTTTAAATTGTGTTTTCAACAGTCATATTACACTGGATTGGGCATAAACTCCTGGTACATTTTCAACATCACACAGTGATACTGCTGTGACACACTGAAACCATAATGGCAACATGAAAAAGTGGCTCTTGCAAATGGAAGCACATCTCACGGTACATCTTTCTTTTTGTACATAACCAAAGAGGAAAATAACCAATAAAGATTTGATCCTCAGATGCTCTCCCCTCCAGTGAACTGGATCACAGCTACAAACAGACCTCAGTGACCGAGACAGATCTCCAATCACCACATAATACAAAGTTAGACTCTAGACTTGAATTAAATCATGAACAATACTGAATACTAATCACCATGTGCAGTGGACACACAGCTTGTTATGAGCACAGTATCTGAAGTAAATGCAACCATTTATTTCCATAAATATGACATAAATAACAGTGAATATTCAATAACTTATGTTAGATCATTAATAAGATCTGTTAACTGCTAAGCAGCCTTGCCAGGTCCAGCGTGTCCAGAGTCAGGACCTAAAGAGATAACACACTCAATAACATCTCGTTTTTCATTCACCTTTAGCTTCATTAATGAGGCAATGAGCAGAAAACAAATGATTTAATTCTTCTTTGTGGTAAGTGTTTATGGTCTGGTTCAACAGATTTAAGTGCAAACAAATATATACAGAAAACACAACAATATCAGTTGTTTCACTCCAAACAGTTAAAAGATGAATAATGACCATGGAGCTCACTATGAGCTGTCCCTGTCATTCTGCTGTTCCCTTCATTTTCCTCGCCGCTTTCTCGTGTTTTGGATCAATTGTCTGGACACACTCTTGATTGAGTGTAACATTTTAATTTGACTAATTTTTCCTTTCTAACTGTGGTGTTGTGAGGTATGCCATGGGACCACAAAGGATCATTAAGTGTGATCTTGTGTCAGGGGTACACAAATATTTTGCAATGGGGCTTAAAACCTGTCCAAATGTTCTTATATCCCATTTGCCTTCTATGCCTGAGGGCTAGAACACACACACACACACACAGAAATCCATGTCCATGTGTGTGTGTGGCTTGTAACAACGAAGTAACAATGATGACTGGCTGCAACTGCTATGCCAGTTTGAGTGACAGCTGCTCCAGGTGTGGTCTGACATGCTTGTTATCGACTAGCTGTTCATAATAAACTCTACTGCTCTGACTCTACAGCCACCATCTCCTCCATCTGGTTTCTAAACTGGAAATCCACCTCCCATCACACAGCAGCCTCCGCCTCGACAACATACAGTGAGTTTAAATCTAAAACAAATCATTACAGATATTAAGTCAGTGATATCAGCTCTCGACTGTGAATTCTGAAAGGGTGAGACAACATATACTTGAAGTCTAAACTGACTAGATACGAGACATTCATCAACAGATCATAACAGATGAGCTGATTAATCAAAAATTGCACTTTTATGGGCTAGTCCTAAAGTCCAGAGTATGACACTAAGACTTATGCAGAAGTGAAAAATGAAAAATTGCAAATTATTGCTTCTGCTTCTGATTCTGATATGAGATGATAGACATCTTAGGGTTCAACTATCTAAATGCTGCAGAGCAACTTATGTGTGAAAATGAAGATAAGAATGTGACAGAAGTGTAAATGATTAATGTGATTTATCTTGCCAGGCTCACGGTGATCACAGCTGCTCTGACATTTCTGCCCAGTGCTCATGAGTCCCTCCAAGCAATCAGAGATTAATGAGCACATTAGCAGATCTCATTTTAACACTGGACCCAATAAAATGCTCAGACATTTGGGGTGAACATAAGACACAATGACAGTTCTTCAAAACAGAATCAGCTGGTAAAAAAAAGATCACAAAATACAGAGGGAAGAGAGTGAAAACATTATAGATGAGATGTCAATACACTGCCATGTTTGCAGCATCATTGATGTATGTGCAGTGTCCACTGTGTCTCTAAATCTAACAAACAACTCTAACAAACAGAGGCTTCTTCCCAGTATGTTAGGTTACACTTTTGGAAGCAAAACAATGTCTTCATCTTCTGCACTTCAATATTAAAATTACCCTGTAAACTTTCCACTCCAGTTTAAAATTTCCATATCAGTGACAGAGCAGACTGGATGACCTTGACAGCAGCTTTCATTCATCTCTGATAGAAACAGTCACCAGTGCAAATTAGTTCTTCAAAAGAAACCTGCTCCATACAACATCTAATCACCATGTAGTCTGCGGCCATGCAGGTATTTATAACTCAGACTTCTATCACACTTAAAGGCGTTGGAAAATGACGCTGATTTTCAAAAGAACAGAGAGGGAGAATAAACTCTTAGCAGATCCAGATCTTCATCTTTGAGTCTGGAAGACTTTCGTAATGGATGAGAACACAATTTATTCTCAATAATGTTTATAAAACGACTGCCAGAGTGAGAAAATTGTTGAATCTCAGTGATCTGAACTCAGGCTGCTAGTTGAGTTATTACAGACAATTTTTTAGCCCAGTGCACAGAGAAAATGACAGACAATGTATTCATTTCACAGTTCAGACTCCATATATCCCTTTCCTCTTTGAGGCAAAGGACACGGCCAGAAACACAGAGACATCAGACACAGACAGAGCCATTAGACTGATGGAGGCATTTCATCCAAAAGTATTAGAGCCATACATAACCTTCCACTACTGTGTATACAGGTTATTACAGCTATATAGCAGTCAGTCTGACCTGAAATAGACTGAAGCACTTTAAACTGAATTTCTAATGAGGAAAAGAATGAGACAGTATTAACCTATTTGAGTCTAAACTCACTCATGTTAAAGAAATGAATAACCAATGAACTAATGAATCGGCCTCATCTTACACACACTTCAAGAAAATAACACATAATATACAGCAGCAGGTTTTAAACAACTACAACCAATTATGCCAACACATCTGATTTAAATAATGAAACTTTCCTTTTCCCATGAGACAACAATTCAAAATGTTTTCTTTTGCACAGAAATTGCATATGCATGCACATTTGTCTACAAAATGCCAGGCTTGCAGAACAAATGGCAGCTAGATCTTCTGGGAGTCAGCATGAGCACGAAACTAAGAAATGAACTCAAATTCAGTGTCCATGAGCAAATACTTTCTCCAAACACTTTCTCCACAACAATGTCTCCAGCTAAAAATCTACACAAAAATTAGCATGATCTATTCAGGGTGAGAAGTGTATCTTTGAAACCTCTGATTGACGCATTCAGTTTGCCTGTTACTGAGAGAGAACAGCTGTGGGTGGGGAGAGCTGAATCCAACATTAGAATCAAATGGACTGTGGTTATTTGATAATTGCTTCATTTATGTTTAATCTGAATGGACTGAATAATTACGTTAACCATCAAACGCCATGCAGTGTCATGCGGTGTCACTGTGTTAATGAGTGGAGTGGATGTGTCTGGCTGTTTGAAGTGGATCACTGCTGTCCTCCTACACCCACTTTGTACCACCCAAACACTCACAGACTATCTGCTGATTATCAGCTATTTGCACATTTTCTCTCCATGTTTGTTCCCAAATAGAAATGCAGCATGAAATCAGTCAGAGTGGAGCCACTGAATCAGAGTTAACCTCCTGAAAGGCTTCAAGAGGAAAAGGCTGCACTTACTGAGGAGTACACTTACATATGTATGACAAGAAATGATGTTTGATGTCAAAGAAGAATGTATTCCATTCCTGTGTGTGAAAAGTTGAGAAAAAAGAAGGGCAATCACAAAAAATAAGGAAACATCCAAATACTTCAAAATAACTAGTCACGACATGTAGGGCTGCTGCTGATAAATTGAATAAAAAGAAAAAAAACACTGCTGGGAGTTTGCTAACCTCTGGCAGTGTATGTATGTGTGTGTGTGTGTGTGTGTGTGTGTGTGTGTGTAGTGGATTGTGTTGTGCTGCTCTCTCCTGACCTCCTTCCTGCTGTGTCTCTCTTAACCTCTTTGTGGGTCACATCCACTCCTGGAGCCTCTCCTGACTCTGCCAGCATGAAGCCTAACGTTAAAACAGACCCTGATACCAAACGAGCTGTGGAGAGTGAATCTTGGGTGGTTTTAGCTTGAACTAAATGGTAATGTTCCTCTTCCTCCATCAGGACAGTGTTGTAAAAATAAAGCAAACAAGCTGCTGGGTTATTGTACAGTTCAGCCTATTCTTTACTAAACAAAAGGCTGTAATTGCAGTTTCCAAAATGACTGTTTTGGTTAATCAGAAAACAGAATTGGAGAAAACAGACTGAGTCACATGCATTATTAGATGACAGTAAGCAGGCAGCTGAGTTTGTCCTGTGAGGTAGAGTAGAACAGTCTTCCCATGTTTAGACTACCAGTATCTCCCTTCCATGACATACCTATTTCACACAGACATAACATGGGGAAAAACACTAACTTTGTTATTGTGCCGTTCTCATTTAAAATAAGAGATCTCATCTGTTTTCTTCTTCTTTTCTACTTCAACACTGAATCCAATCATATTGCCAGAACACACTTACAGACTGCTGTGAATTCAGCTCATCAGAATACCAATAAACTAGGTTGCAGAAACCTTTGCACAGAAACTGAACACCGGAAAAGGTAAAACAATAACATTCTCAACAGATTTCAAAACATTGTTTCCTTCTAAATGAGACCAATTTGTGTTTGTAATTACAGAACAAGGATGTAAATTAACTTATGTAAGCCCCCTCAAACATAAAAACTGAACAGAACATCATTCATAGCCTGATGTTGGAGGAGCATGATAAAAACAACTCTAAATTGGTCCACAGCTGCTCTGTTATGAGCACACACAGAAAGAACAGCCTGGAATTAAATCCAATAAACTTTATTACCTGCATCACTGAAACAGTGAAGCTTAGTGGAGACACAAGGTAACAAGATCACAGACCCTGGAGTCAACCGACAGTGAAAACCTCACACATACACAAAAATACAATATACATAGGTAAGAGGTGAACAACAGACCTTTTTCACAACTTGTCATTGAAGGAAAATCACATATATAACTAATAACACTAATAACTGTGCTGTTCTACTGTGAGTGAGTCAGTTTGCAGCTCAGTTATTCTGCATGTGAAGTTTGATGTTTATCTCTCCCATTACACAACTGGGATCAAACAATTTACTTTTCTCTCAACTTCCTGTGATTTTCTATGATTTTTTGAAAACTCATCGTTCATGCATTTCATCAAAGAAAAAACAACTTCACCAGAAGCTTTACCATGATACTAAAAAACAACAGACTGAAATTATTTTCTAATATGCATTGGACAAATACAGACTGTGTGTGTTAGTGTGTGTGTGTGTGTGTGTGTGTTTTGTTGACAGTGGATGTTGTTGAGTTTTTCTCTTTGGCCTCCTGCCTGCTGTGTTTCTGTTAACCTCTTTGTGCATCACACACACTTCTGAAGCCTCTCCTGATTCTGAGGACAAACACACAACACAGCTAGCATGACCCTTATCATCACAACAGCAGACCCTGTCCACATCTGTGCCACAGCACCCAGCACATTATGTATGTGTGCATGTGTGTTTCCTGCTCTGTATGAGTTCAATTAAAGTCTCACTGTGAGTGCAGAGCACTACAGTCCAACATGGAAGTGTATGAACAGTGAGCAGCTCTGACATCCTCTCTGACAGGAGAGTAAAGACAAAACAATAAAAGCACAGACAGCTTCTGATGTGCTGCTGGAAAAAGCTTCTGTACAGGCTTTGAAAGCTCATTTTGACTGCTCTTATTTTGTTTGTTGCTCCTTTCTTCAGTGCATTTTACTTATTTGTATTTCAATCCAGCCTGGAGGCTTTGGTCAGAATTTGCTTTCTGCACTGAATATTTAGAAATATGGAAACATGACTATTGTTCAAGCCTCTGTTGCTTTCTCTCTCTGAAATAAATATATAATCACCAGCTCTTTACCAAAATAAAAGCCATTTTAAAGGCAAGAAATCCTCTATATCAAAACAATAAATAAATCAATGCACACTCACTATGCTATTCATCTGTGAAGACCTGGATATCTACTCTCTCCCACTTCAGAGAGAAAATAATGCTTCATCAAAATAAAACAAAGGAAATATTGTGAGCCTGAATTTCACACTTTGGATACTTTTACCCCAACAACACTGAACAGACTGTGACATTTATGATCAAGAAAAAAAAATGCTGTGTGACAATACATAATTCAGCATGGTAGGAAATGGCATTCAGCTTTTGAAGTAGCATTTCCACTGTCAGTGATAAACTGACTAATTGCTGTACTAGTATTCAGCTTTCAGCCTCCACCAGCCCCCTCTTTCTTCTAACATCTACATGATGTTGAAAAGCAGGAAACCAGGGCCACACAGACTTACTGACACACTTATAACCAGGAATTACAACATTCCTGAAGAAATATTACAGTGTGATGTAGAAATCATTTCCATGGACAACTGTATCTGACTCATCACACCAGCCTGCTCAGTCTGATCCACTGTGCAGTGTGTATTTGCCAAACAGATTTTTTTAATTATTTTATTTTTATTATGAAAATTATCTTTTCATAATTGCATGCACAACACTGCAAAAAAAAAAAGATAAAAAAGATAAAAAGAGATATTACTATTGACTTCACTTACTGGCCCAGGAGTCTCCAGAAGACAGGGAATGTTATTCTTGTTATTTTAACTCATTACAGTTGCATGTAAATCCTTTTGAAGTAAAAAAAAAAAAAAAAAAAAGAACAAATACAATGGTTTTCTTACACTAATGTAGAATACTGATGTGTACAAAAACACAAACAGTAAGTCTTTGTGGTGGCTGCACAACATTTGATCAGTTTTGCATAACTGCACTGAGCTTCGACGACACGCACACCTGCACATTCGGTAGCCCGCAGGAATCCAGTCAACTGAAAGGGAGATCATACAGTGTATAAGCAGGAAAAAAATAAGACGTTGTTGTTGAGAATCACTCATTAATCTAAAAAGTCTTACGGGCAAAGACATTTCCTCTCATGGTTGAGAGCACCAAGTCCTGTCATTGTAGAGGAGACATTAAATCCACAATCCAATCCAACAGGAAAATCTGCAATATTTATAATAATAATGGGGAAACTTTAGTGGCTGGGGGTTGTGCAAGAGGACGATTTACAGAACAGTTTATCCACAGAAAAGCCTCATTACCACTTCACCACAGAATCAAAGCTGAGGTGAGCATTTTCTGGTATAAACACTTTATGCAGCTGTTGCATTAATATGTGATTCACAGCAATAAGCTTTATGTTCTCTGCATAATGTATTACATTTACATTTCCTAATGAACTCTGCAGATAAACACCACTGATGACTGGAAACAGATTATCATATGACTGAGTATACAAGTGTATATATGCTGCTGTAAACTGTGGATGTACATTCACTCAGAAAATATAGAACACACACGTTTATAGTGAGGTTCAATGTTGATGCTCCGAACAGAGGAGTGGACCAGGTGAGATCAGAGGGGGATTGGAGGACATGTTTGATGGCTAAGACCCAGTGGAGTGGATCATTGTGCGGACTCTGAGTCAGTCCTGACACAGCTACCTGCATGGAGGAGAGGGAGGGATGTTTAGCTGCTTCTAGCTGTATACTCTGTCTCTATGGATAAAGATAACTTCATTACAATTCAACACATAATAAAGATGTCAAACTCCTGATGCCTTTAGAAGCACAATGCAGACATGTCATTATTTCAACAAAGATGAATTTAACAGACTAACTGTCCCTTATTGAAATCATGTCAAATTTGAAGTCAGTTAAGTGATTCTCATAATCATGTGCAACACTTTTCTTTCTGAAGTCTGGAATTAAAAATAATCAGCAAACAAAATGTAGATATATAAAAATCTCCACTGTCTCATTCACAGTGTGACTAAAAGCCTGAGTAAATATTTTTCAGTTTGGATCAGACTGTTTTTTAAGATGCTACAGGAGCATAACTCTAAAATATCTGACCGCATTCAAGCAATTAGAGGCAGCTGAACAGAAAAACCTGAGGTCTCCCCTCCAGGCAGACAGAAAACAAAAAGAGAGAAAGAGACTGAAATTAAAAATTCCTATTATATCCTATTTTGGCTCATTGTTGTTTTTTAAGACCAACAAATGAGCTGTATGGTTCAGTCTTAGTGCTCTCATTAACCTCATTTCCAGCAACAGCAGGAAACTGTTTTCAGCAAAAAACTCAGAAAAACCCACAGTGCAACAAACAGCAGACAGACAAACATCTTCTCTGTAAATGTTTCCACTGATCTCTGTTGCTGTGTTGCTCCCCTTCTATAAATCCAGGCTGCACTGGAAGTTTATACTGAAACCGGACTCAGGAATGAGTGGGATACTAAACCAGGCAGCAAACCAAGTGCCCTCCACACCGACAATACTGGAACTCAGTCTGGAATAAATAGGATTGCTCCTCTTCAATTAAATGAGCTCTAAAATGTTTATTAAACATTTAAGAGAGGTCACCTTCCAGGTGTGCTGCACTGTGCTGAACAGATCAGGATCAGCTTTTGTGAATCCAACTCTGACAATGTCCCTGTGATACTGAGGCTGTAGCCTGTTACCACCGGAGAAACCCATCATCACACAAGATTCAAGGAGCCACATAAAGCTGTGGACATGAGGTACAGCATGACTATGTCTAAAACATACTGTATATATTTAGACAAAAATGTCCCACTCTTCCTGATGATTCACTACTGAGACTCCTGCTGCTGTGGCCTCAGGAAAGGCACTGAACCTAATGGCTTTAGTAAACATCCAGCTGAAGAAATTAATAACTTTATTTAAATTCAACCTGTGTTGAGCCTCAGGTAGGAGCATCTGTGGTGGGAATATATATGTGTCTCAAAAAGTGAGTCATTAACACATTTAACACAGTGTCACTGTCTTGACATGAATTGGATTTTCAAGAGAAAGTGATTTAATTTCTTTGAGGTAAATTGAGTTATTTGTTCATAATACAGTTTCATTCTCTTCTGATTTGTTCATGTCAAGATTTGCTGAAAGTGATTCATTGGGTTTTTGGAGAGATGCACAAACACACACATACACACGCCTGCCATAGAGCAGCAAAGCCACTCCATCACAGTGATTAATACACCACTTCACCAGACAAACACTCACTCCCACATATTTAACTCCCACTCTGAGCATGTTATTCAAATGTTACATCATTTAAAATAAAGTACTGATGTTTTGTCAGATGAGAGGTGGAGAGAAATGGATCATGTCACCTCACTGTCGTATTCACATGCTCTGTAACTGGCATCATTTTAAAGTCATTATTATAAACTGTCAAACTGTACACGTGACTCTGCAGGAGGACTCTCCTCAGCACTGAGCAGTCTGTCCTCTCCTATCTGGTTTCATTTCACCAACAGGTTTTAGGTTTCACTTTTTAGCCTAATCACAGTCCTGCTGTCCTTTCCACAGAAATGCACAATCTGATACAACAGAGAGAGTACAGCAATGGCAGAGGTTAAACAGTATTTACCACTGTTTCCTGTTGCCAGGGTTAAGCTAAGTCCCTCCCTTTGATTTTCAGGGCAGAGCTCCCACTGGGACTAAGAATTTGTGTAACTGCAGGGATGAACAAATGAACATATAACAGCACAGCATTTTTTTTCTTTTAAAGTTGATATTGTGGAGGCTTTTCTTCTTTATTTTCAGTTTTTTAAGCTTTTGTATAAATCTGTGAAACTACATGTGTCAGTGTCATTAAAGGTCCAGAAAATAATCTGCTGTAAGCTTGATAAAGAGCACAAGCAGATAGTATCTAGTGGTTAGCACTGACATAAATATACTGTGTTTGAACTGACTTGAAAATCAGTTTTTTCATTTTCTCATGTGTTCTTCTATCCCGTTCACTCTAATTAAATCCTCTCTGCCAAACAGCAGTGATGATAAATTAAAAAGTGTGCAGGTAAACAGTTTGCTACTGTGGTGATAATGATACTGATTCACAGTGGTAATTTGACAGAGGACAAGCGGCTGCCACATTTAAAAACACAGGATAGTTTCACTGTTTAATCTTAATGAGAAAATGGTTTGAGTAAAAACTAAGCAACATGCATTTGTTTCAGTTGGATTTTCATTGAATATCTGACAAATATCTCCAGCATTTACAGTAATACCTTATGCTGCTCACATCACATATTTAGTTCATTTTATTTAAACTGTATTTTCCATATGTCATTCATTAATTTATATATATATATCTGTCAGTTTCTCTCCTCGGCACATGAGACCTTATGGCCCTGATACATTGATAAAATTAATTTATACTCTGCACCAGTTCCCATTACACTGCTCATTTGTATTTAGACTCAGATGAGAAGAAAAACATTTCTATTAAAACATGTCAGCAGCATCACAAAGACAGAAACAAAGCAAAGGTTAGACAGAAGCAGTGGAAATACATTTTTCTGTCAGAGAAGCTGAGACGCTGATTCTCAGAGACAAGTCAAGTCTTGTTTCATGTTGAAGTCAAAACTGCAAAGGCCATTGGTCAGGCAGATGAAATGTAAATCATCTCTGCTCTGACATCCTCACTGCATGTTTTCATACATTATTCATGACACAACCACATGATATCAGATCTGAGTATGAAAACTTTGTTTATCTCAGTCATCAAATTAGAACTGAATCTCAACCTTTACATTTATATACACTGCACACACACACACATAAGCATAAATATTAATAATTTCCCACATACAACATGTCAACTGTAATGACTAACTTGATTATGGGAAGAGTTGGCAGCTTGAAGTAGGAGATAAGAATCAGTCATCATCCACACTGGGAACCATTTTTTATAGAACAGCAAGTTTCACTAATATCCCATCATAAATCAGTCTGATTTAATGGGTAATTAATGATAAGCAAATATTTATTTATCATTATTTCTGACAGTAAGATATACCAGAAATTAAGTTCATCTTGATGTCAGTCAAGTCCACGTTCATCCCTTTATTTAAATCTATGAATGTAAGTAGAGCAGCTTTGTTTCTCCTAATCTGTGTACATCTGCACTTAACTGTTTTCAGGTTGTGTCACTGTTGTAGTAGGTGTGTGGATAAGTGTGGCATAACTCTCCTATGTACTGCTGTATCACTGTGTCTGCAACAGCAAGGGACTCTTCATAACATGACAGGTTATGATTTATTACTGGTTCATATGACTCTATTTCTGTGAGACCAATTATTCCACTTAAGTGGACAGTTGTAGATTAACATGTCCCCACTTTTTGGGGGGGGCACATGAACCTTTTGGTAAAAGAGTTTTACAGACTTCCTCTGTGTTTGAAAGACCATTTCATGTTCAAATTCTGTTTTATCCAGTGATCATAACATTGCCAAGTAACCCAAAGGCACACTGGTCACAATGTTCCTATTAAATTATTAAATTACACATTTTCCACAGTAATATGCAACTTGAACAGAATACAACTTACAGTCCTGAGTTGAGAAGAGAAGAGAAGAGACCATGCTGTCCCTGTGAACATCAAAATGCATTTTTCTTTCTTCCTGCTCATTTTTGTCTGTGTGATCATTACAGGGACAGAAGCAAAGAACTGAGCCACCTCCACATCCCATTACCTCATACAGGGAACACTGAACCAGTCCGTGCTTATGGTGATCTTGGTACTCACAACTGTGCAATCATAAAACATTCATTAGTATCGACAAACACTTTATCAGAGATGAAGCACAAATCACCATCATCTTTAAAATGTGACTTTGGGGTGTATAATCTCTGCTGAGTCATAAATGGAATGATCTCTAAATTTGGCTGCAGTTTCAGAGAGTTTATAAATCCAAGAAAAAATGGGCAGTGAAGAAAAATGCTTTCTGGAAATCAAATGAAAAAATAAACTAGAATTGTATTTAAAAATGACTTTATGGCTTTTAGAAAACCAGCACTGATTAGAAGGCACACACACACAGACAGTGACCTCAACAGTTGGCAGACTGTTCACTGCCCTCTGCTTTTGGAGTGGACACGGGTTCATTAAAGACCGAGTAATTAGTCTGCAGTTTATAAGTAGGAGTAGAAGGGTAGAAGTAAACAGTGCAGTGCAGTAGCAAAAAGCAAACAATGCTCGGTGGTGAAAAGCTGGAAAAAAAATACAAAAAAACATGGTCTCCTTTCTTTTAAGCCACAGCCTCTGCCTGGAGGTAAAGAGCTTGATTAGACTGGAGTCAATACTGTGTCTGCATTATTTCATTTGGAGAGAGCATGGAGGGGCTGTAATGATTTCTGCTGGTTTGTCTTAACAAGATGAAAAGAAATTGGAAATTGACTCCAGAGATGGTTTGTTTGCAGGTTAAAATTGTCTTGATTGTACATAGAGACACTTCTGACAGTGAAGATCTGTTTTATTTTGATGTATTGGAGAACAGCCCATATGGACACACCCCTTCTTTCTTTACACACATGCACAGACTGATATGCATTCTACTCTGTTGCTAATAACTCTCGGTCATTTAGTAGAACCTCAGAGTTCAGTCGCCCAAAACAACAATAGAAGAAGATAAGCAGCAGGTTTAGCAGTTTAAAGTAATAAGCTGTGCCTTAGCATGATCTGAACTACTAGTTTAAAACTGATTTTATACTGACAGAAATATTTCAAGATGGGTAAAACTGCACTCACATGGATAAAAGATTTAGTGTAAAATCAAGAATCTTCGGTCCAGTAACAAAAAATCCAGGTAACATTAGGGAAGCTTACAATGCTTTTTGTCAGAGACACAACACTGTTTTTCTACATCCCAGCCACAGCCTCTGATCTCTGAGCCTGATCTTTACAATGTTGAATCTAAAGGAACATGAACACCACAGCAGGCTAACTGGGGCTGAAGTGTGGCAGCAGTACAACAACAGGTTTGCAAAAAAAAAAAAAACAGCCAAAAGTTCCACAACTCCAAGTTCCAGCATGTAACATGGCAAATTAGCTGGAGCTAACAAGAAGCTACAAGAAGAAAGACAGTGGCCATGTTTTGCAGAGGCCAATTATTTTGTTCTCAGTCAGACAGTCTGGTTTCACCTGCTCATTCTCTGTTCTGCATGAAAAAAGAAAGAAAAGAGTAATGGCAGAGGACAAAGACACACACTGGAGTCAAGCTGCTGTTCTACGACTCATGAGCTCTGAGTCTGATGAAACATGACCTCATGATTTGCTTTCCCCTGGAGGATCATTAAAGTTTTATATTTTCTGTTTGACCACACTGAGAAGGCCAAGCATGGAGTCAAGAGATGAAGTCAGAAATCTATTAAATCTTAGGAAATATTATTCCATTATTATTTTATCTGTCATGGCCAGTTCAATACTACATTATTCCATGTAAACCCAGTATGTTGGTTAACAGTGAAAAAACTCTCAAAACTCTCTTAATCTGCTGAAGCAGACATCTGGGCAGTTACAATGACATGACTGAAGGAGACATGAAGGTTTGTCCTGGTTTGAAGGACAGAAGATGGAGGTCAGGCTGTGTGTGGTTGCTCTGTCTGGGGAGTCTGGTGGAGAAGAGACAGAGAAAACTGAGGTCCAACCACTGACAGGACACAAGAGAGCAGCCCCAGGCCTCTGGCTCTGACAGAAGACACACTGGGAGGGAGGACAGCTGTCCAGCTTTGGATCAGCTACAGGAGAACATGGGGAGATGTGAGAGGACAGGACCAAGGACTGGACACTGAGGGGACACACATCATCCCTCTGGCTGACCAAGAGAACAAACACTGACTTCACTGTGTCACAAAGTTCACATCATGTGACGATGTGGTCCTCATTTAAATTGAGTACTGC
Source organism: Lates calcarifer (assembly GCF_001640805.2). Taxonomy (NCBI): domain Eukaryota; kingdom Metazoa; phylum Chordata; class Actinopteri; family Centropomidae; genus Lates; species Lates calcarifer. Next base: position 3,494,813 of record NC_066853.1, read on the forward strand.
AGGGTCCTGGCCTAGATAAGACACATTTGCATAGAACTGCTTTGCTAAAGAAAATTAATGTAATTCCAAACTTCAAATGCCTCAGTGTTAAATTAGAGTATCGAGGCCTTATGTGTCTAACAACTAAAGAAAACTATCAATAGTCAACCCTGTCTTCTGGAAATTAGTTTATATACAAGTCAACTGCAACAGCAAATATGTTTGGCAAGAAACGCAAACACTGGCTGGATTGGTTTTGTCTTTTCTTTTAATGAATAATTCATTACATTTATTAACAGCAGTGGACTCACAGTGAGATTATTTAGAGTGAATGGCTGTCATACAAAGCAAACAACTGTCACACCAGGGACCTGGATTCAGATCCACAATGTGATAATACGATACACTGAATAATTTAAAAATGGAGCAATCTGAAAGAATCAGATTTTAACCTTTACATATACACACACAAACCCAGGCATGCCTCTGCACAAGCACACACACACACACACACACACACCTCCTCTGTTTGTCAGATGGTGGCAGGACTCCTGAGAGACTCTCTCAGGGGAGAAACAGACATAGATCCCCCCCAACCACACACACACACACACACACACACACACACACACACACACACACACACACACACACACACACACACACACACACACACACAGCTTGTAGAGTCAAGTATTTATTATGACAGCAAACATGACTGAGTGGGATGAGTTTAGGAAATGTTTATGCTTGTTAAAGGGTGAAAATCCTGCTGAATTTGGCTTTGATGTATATTTGATGAGCATGCAAATTGTTTCAGATTTTCTATAATTTTAAATATTAAACTTTTAATGGTTCCTGTAGCTGACAAATTCCTCCAAATGTCAGACTTATTACGGAGAAACGGCTCAGAAACTGTTTGTGAGGAGGATGCAAATGCACATTCAATTAGTAATGTTCATAAAATATGATGTGACTGCATCCCAAAAATATGTTTAACACAGCTTGTCATCATTAACAAACTACAGTTTTAATCCATAAACCAAGGAAAGAATAAGAAAAGTGAAAAATATATTTGCACCTCTTTCAAAGAATCCCAGTGAAGACCAATAAGCTGTTGCCACTAATTGACAATGTCAGCTTGTAATGATGTTTTCACCAACTCATTCCATTAAATTATTTCTCTCCCCTGAGTTCATCTCTTTTATCATTACTCATTTTTACCAGATAAACTAGAGGAAACACAAACTTTAATATGATGTTGTTTGGGGGCAAAATGAGGATGTAATAACCACAAAATATGTTATTCTTGGTGCATCTGTTGGTGTGATCCAGCCTGTCTAAAGGTTCATTGAAAGTTAATGTATCACTGAGGCAGAGAAAATCAACACAATGTTGTTTCCATTCATTGATTCCTCTGATGAGCCGAGGGCTGATCTCAAGACAAACCAGTCATTTTCAACCTCTCACTCTCTGGCTTACACAGCATGATGTGATCATCTGTGTGCCACCAAGCAGAACAGAGGAGAGAAGCTGAGCTTTCACTGAGAATAATATCCACCGAAAACAAATGACTTCCTTCATTAAATGGGAATGACTCAGGATCTTTGTCTCTCTCTGCCTCTCTCTCAGGGTTTGTCCCTTTCAGATTTTCTCTGAGGTTTTATTATAATGAAACTAATTCCTACACTTGTTTCTGCATGTCAGTGTTTTATCTCCATCCTTCATTTGTCCTGCTGGCTGATGTAGCACTGTTAATTCACTTTATAACCTCATAGACATCCCAGTAGAATGTTATCAAGCAGAACACTGGGCCCTGATCACAGTGACACCAGCTAGAAGCTACAAATTATTGCCACTTACAGTAGCAAAGATTCCACTGGAAGATGACAGTTCTCTGCACAAACACTCAAACATTCAGCCGCTCAGCATGAAGCTGATCAGGGATAAACAGAGCTGCTGGAATTCATGTTACTGACACACACAGACAGGAGGACAGATAGGGGAGAAGCTTCTTTCATTGGGCTGGGGTCCTTTTTGTGATAATGCTGGTGCTGGTAATAAATGAACAGCTTCTTTCCACTGCTCTGTGTTGGTCAAACTACATTTCATTGGGTGGATGTAATGGATGACTGAGTCAGAGTGTTATCCACTCCCATTACTAATTCAAATTAGCTTCTCCCATGATAACACTATCTGCCAAACTCTCTTTATTACAGAAAATATGCAAACTGCATTTGTCTACAAAAAGTGCGAGGTTTGCAGAACAGGAACAAGTGGCAGCTGCAGACCTTCAAGGAATCTGCATGAGCATGAAACTAAGAAGAAATGAATTCTCAGTGTCCAATAAACCAAAACCCTGAGCAAACGCTTTTCTCCGTCCTTTACTCTTCAGCAGTTTTTATTGGTTTCTGTCACTGGGGCATAATCCATGTTAACAAAACTTAATAAATCACAAGTGACAAACTTAATTCACTAGAGCAGTGAAAGGTAACAGCTACGTTTACCTGGGAGATGCATTTTTTTTGTCCCAATCAAGCAAACACTGCACGTGTGTGTGTGTTTGATGAGAAATGTAAAACATATGACTTTGTTAAATATGAACATGCTGGGCTCTTTAATCTGAACCTGCAGCTTACTCAAGGTCAGTACAGTAAACACTCTGAAACACAAGGAAGCAAAGTAAATAACACAACTACAAGACCCAACCAGGCAGGACCAACTTTAATCTGACATTTAAGAAAAGGAAGAAATGAAGGTGACAGTGAAGCCTCCTGGGACAAACTCACCATCCAGGCAGAGTTTGTCAAAGGCACAGGAGGAGGAGGACAGGGCTCACCTGAGGCTACATACTAAGCCTCATCGGCTCAACAACAGGACACAGGGATCTTGCGGTGTTATTTATGGCTTTACCCAGTACTCAGCTTTTTTTTTTTGGCTTCCTCCCTACTGCTAGAGTCTGTTCTTATGTTTAGGATCTGCAGCCTTGCCTGTCTTGGTCTACAGCTGGACCAGGGTGATCTAAAATAACAAGAATAAAAAAAATGTAAGAGAGGAGACAAGTACCTGCCCAACTTATTTGAAGCAGATACGATAAATGTTTTTCATCTTGGTGGCTTATGGACATGGAGAGTCATAAGTCAAACATACTTCCATGCTGACACCTAATGTGTGAACATCCTAAACAACAAATTACATTTGAACAATTTCAGTAACGACATGTCAGACTTCACAGTAAACTAAATCTCCAGATCCAAACTTCATTTCTTGTGACCAAAAGTGACTCCAACAGTTTCCTCTGGGAGGAGAAGTTAACAGGGTTAAACTGTTGCCATTTGTTCTGAACTGATGATGATAACTGCCAAGACTTTGGGCTTGTTCTCCCTGTCTCAAACTGTGACTGTACAAATACTGCTGACTGCTGTAGGGAAATACTGTTATTCTGAGATGTATCTTCTTTGATTGTCGCCAACGGGACAAAAAAACTACCAAATGACTGTTTTTATCAGTTCATTGCTTTGTTCTATTTTTCTACTGATTAAAACGGCTTCATTGAATCAGTGCACAGGCACATTTTCAGTTCACAGAGCTTCAGTGAACATTAATAAATAACAGTATTTTTTAAACACTTAAACCTTGTTAAATATTCATAATAATGATAATGGGAATGTTGGACCCTTCAGAGGTTGAAGACCTGACTAAAGGTGTCTTGTTTTCCTTAAAAAGCCAAGGACAAGTTTGGCTGCTTTATGATAAATCGTGGGTTGGTTTTCTCTCTGTAGTCCTTTAAATATCTTTCATGCATGTAATACTAAAAGATTCAACAGAGAATCGGGTCATCTGTGTTATCACTATAAAGTTCTGAATAAAACATACTGTATCAACCTGAACATCAGGCCCTCTCTCTCTCTGCCCCTTGTCTAGACAGCCTCTCTCCTCTGGGACTGGAGTCAGATCCACAGTGCCAGGGTGTCATTTTAAACCTCCATCACTGCCTGTGCCAGCCTTGCATCTTTCTTCTGGGACCAATTCTGGCTCTTTGCTCCCACACTGTTCCCATCCTGCCCTCTCCTGCTGTGACAGGCTGCTTCTTGTCCATTGCCATGGCTAGAGGCCGTTAATGTCAGTCAGCTGCTTCAGTGGTGGGAATCTTTATGCCAGCCAGCTGAGTAACCTCTGGCAGTGCCACGGTGTGTGTGTATCTGTGGAGGTGTGTAACCTTGGCAGTGGATTGTGTTGTGTTGCTCTCTCCTGGCCTCTTGCCTGCTGAGTCTCTCTTAACCTCTCCAAACCTGGAGCCTCTCCTGACTCTGCCAACATGACACATGACATTAAAACTACAAACCCTGATGTCATACAACCTGTGGAGAATGAACCTTGAGTCTGTGTCTACAGACCTGTCAACTGTGTCTGTTTGCTCTCAACTCGCTGCAGTGACACAGCTGCCAAAAGACTGAGAAATGTTTTCTTTTTTTCAGAAAAAATGCAAATCACAATATGGAAACACACTGTAGAAAGAAATGCAATGTGGCATTTCAAACAGTGAAAGTCAAAGTCTTTATAAAAGATAAACATACAGAAATAGCTGAGGTTCTTAAATTTTTGGCTCCTTGTGTAGTGACAGAAGATATGAAATCCAAATATTTTAGAGTGAAACATTTTATGCAAAGACACTAACACAGACTACTGAAACCCACAGGGCTGGAGGGAACGGTATCTAAACCAGGAACAGCACTGTGTTTGGTGTTTGTATCTCACGTGAGGATGTTTCTTCTCCCATCCTCCAGCCCTCTACTGTAAATATAGAAGTGTTACACTGACAATTCCTCTCTCCACCTATCATAAGGCCAGCACCTTAAATCAGACAATGTTGTACTTGACTCATTTCCTGTGGGAATTGATGCGTACATTTAATCAAACGGCTGCAAGTTAATGGTTTTAATTGGGCTTATAGGTAGGCCACAGTGTACTGCTTTAGATAAGCTTCACTGTAGAGATAAGTGAGCAGTTAACAGGCACCTTAACAGAGAGAATGTCTGAGACCAGTGATAAATGTGTGTTTTCGATCCATACTGATGTTACACTGCTGCCAAAAACCAATCCTAGACTGGAATCACAGCCAAATGAGCAAAAGACGAGACTGAGTTTTGAGTTTTTCAACAACAAGGTAATCACACCAGGTTTCTTTATCTCATCTATTCCATTATTTAGACATAAGTTAAACATTGCAGACATTATTATTATAGTATTACTGCAATTAATCCACTTTGTCTGTATTAGAGTGTTTTCTAATTGCCATCTCTTTCATGATTAGGACATTTAACATTTTCTACACAGCTGATGTGACTTGTAATGGGCTATTTTCAGATCTTGGTTTAAATGCTGCTGAACCATTTCAGTCTCTAAAACTGCTGAGAGCCATTTCAAGACAGTGACATCCAGAGTCTCATCGGCTTGCTGATTACCTGTAGCTGAAATCAATAGGTGGTTTAGAACATATCGGGTAATACAGCAGGCTAGGGATAAGCATGAATGTAGATAAGCATATCGTAGGAGTCTTTAGCCCTTTAGCGATTCTGGGATGCCAGAAATTACCTCTGAGCTCTCAGAAGGTGTTACACACCCAGTGTGCAGATTTGATAATCTAGTGATTTACTCACAGACACATACTCAGCCTTCTAACATTTGGATTATACTGCAGCTGAAAAACAGTGCTGCCTGCCAAGTAGTCCTCCAGACTTCTCACAGTGTAGCCTGATGTTTACTATAGTTAACGTGTTATGTATTATTTTACTTCATAATAAGTGAATAAGGAGGCCATGTTTACAAGTCACCTTTTATGAGGTGATGCTATGTAGAGGGAGGGAGATGCAGAATATAAGTCAGTGTCAAAACAACATGTCTCAGAGCTGAGACCTGAATTCCAATTCTAAAAGAGTAAAAAGGATGAAATGACTGAGGTTCAGCACCATGGTCAGCACCTCACATAACACAAAGAAAAGGAGTGAATCTACACAACGAGAAGCTGGAGCGAGGGGGAGGGTCGGCTGTTTTTGCTTCAGAAATGATGCTCAGTTAATTGAGTACCTTTTGGCCAAACTATTCATTGCATAATCTCTCTCTAACACACACATGCACACAAACAGGCAGTACAGGACACACTTACAGACAAGCAAGGTAATGACACACTGCAAATGAAAGCAACCTACCAACCCAAACAGCTACTAAAGAAATCTAACAGCTTTACATGTTCTCTACTTGTCAGTCAGTGAATGTCAGGGTCTATGGCCTTCTGCATGTGGCTTAGAAGTAACTCAAAACTGGTAGAGAAGTTTCCAAAACATCTGTTGTCATGAGGTCTGTGTCACATTCAGCTGCCTGAAAGCAGGTATTATGTTGTTTAGGCATATTCAGTGGGTGAGATTCTATCTGTAGCATTTTTTTTTCATGATTGGAAAATATTTTGCACCTGTTCATCTTACAGTTTACTACCTTAATACAAGCAATTCAAGTAAAGTAAGTAAGCAGAGTGACTAATAGTTTGGACAGATATGCAAACTTAACAGTGGGGAATTTAATCCATCTTTAATATCACAAAGTGAGGACGAAACAAGGATGTGACAATAATCAGTGCCCTAATGTTGTCACACAACGCAAACCTGCTATAACATTGTCACAAGGTCAACATGGAGCAACCACACAAACGTACAAAGACACCACACAGACAGAGACACACAAAACATCTCATTTCCACTCCACTAAACTGTGGGTGTTCGATCCTCTGATGTGCTTCCTTGGTGAATTACCATATAAATAACTGCCACTGCTTATCAGGGTTCATTTAAAAAAAAAGCCTGTGGTAAGAATAGGAGAAAGAATTGGAAGGAGAGTATACCTGGCTCTCGTTAAAGGGCGGCAATAAATTACATTTCTCTCCATCTCATTAGACAGTCTCTCTTTCTTTATCTGTCTTTGTGCCTCTGTCCTCCTCTCACATTTCTGTGGACCCTTAATGCAACCAAAGAGTCTACTGAAGTACTTTCAGGAGTCACCTCAGTAAATCATTAACTTGATACAAACTGAGAGACTGGGCAACCTTGATGAACCAGAGAGACAGAGAGAGGGAGAGGACAAAAAGGATGGATGGTACAGAGCAGGATGAGAAACAGAAACAACAGATGTCCTTGCAGAGACAAAAATGTCCTTGCTCTTTCTGATCAACATATATTTCTTCCTCAAGTCATAAATCTTTTCCTCTGACCTACAGATCTGCTCTAAACACCTTCATCACCTAATTTATTATTTCCATCTACAGACTACCAAGTTCTTTGTTTATTAATCTGTACTGAGAACATAATGCATATTTCATAAATGGTGCCACATTCCAGTAACTGCAGATTTAAGTATTTGTAATATCAAACCTAGGCTTGTCTGGATTGTAGGACAACACTTTACATTCTTTATTTACATTTAATTGTACCAAATAAATGCATCAATAAGTAAACAGAGATTCATGTTGGTGTCAGTGTGTATAATCTGGAGCTCAGTGCAGCTTTCTACAACCCAGTGGAGTGGATCATTGTGACGAGCAGCTTGGAGCTCCCAGCCAGCTCTGACACATCTTCCTCCAGCAACGACTCAAGGTGATTTATGGAAAAAGATATTTCATATTCCTCTTCATCTTCTTTGCTCTCTGAAGATGTTTGAAGTGGTTTGCATGGCATTTGATCTATGAAATGTGATTCATAAATAGAGATTGATTTGGTTTCGTGGCTTACATTTCAAAACAAAGACTGAATAAAAGAGGTTGAGCAGAGAATTGTGGCTCTGGATTACTGCTTAAGTGAATGGGCTCTTTGTGGAGTCTTTCTATAATCATATTAGTGTTCAGTCCACAGGACAGGCCTCATGTGGACATCACTACACACTGACACTGATAGAAAAGGTCCAAAAATCTAATTATGAGGATAATGTAACAGCTAACAGTAAGGAGTTTTAAAGAACATCAAAACTCATCATTAAAATTTGATATAGAACAGGATGATTAAAAATATTTTCATTGTACAGTCATTCTTGTGAACTGCTAGTATCTAAATCCCCATCACATCACCTGTTAATCGACCTTTTCAGACATTTCAGCATTTACTGTCATTATTTCTCATCAGATTAGTCCAACAATAGTTCACTAAAAGCCACATGCTCACTGAGCTGTGAAGGCTCAATGGACTGAATTGAGACAATATTGATTTGTGGTCACAAGTTTAGCATCACATCAGTGTGAGTAGAGAGACTGGGCTAATAGCAAATAAAGCTCCTATTTTAATTAAGATTGGATGAGGTCAAATTTTATTATCATAAATCAGACAGTAAAGAAAAATCAAGAGGGTTTGACTTAAGTAGGACATCCAGACTGACAGTCTAATATAAACATATAGTGTAGAACCACAGCGCAAACTGTCAACTCTGAGGTAAAAAAGACAAATGTAAATGAGCTGAAGATGAGTGGATGGTTGTTCCATATTCCCTCTGCAATCTCCTGAAAAACTGACAGATCTTACAAAAAAAACTAAGTCTCTCTCTGACATGAATGTTTAACAAAGAAACTGGAAAATCTATGCAAACGCAGAAAGTCAGAGGCAGAGCCAAAGCTATGTGAGATTTTCACATTAACGTCTTATTAAAATATGATTTACTGTGAGAGGTCAGCCTTATGTGCAGGTCATCCTCAGAATCCTCCAAACCACAATGATCACGACAGATGTTTGCACTTCTCCAGAGGAGGAGATATAATATCTTTTTTTCAATCTTCCTAATTCATCTATTTATTTTAAGGACAGAGCAAGCCTGTCATTGTTGGGGTGGGCATTTTATAATTACAAATATATGTATGCTCAATGCTAAAATAAATATAGCTAAAATATAACAAGCAAACATATATGAAATAAAATTAAACCAACAGCAATATAATAAAAGAGATAAATCAAAAAACATAGATGATGTTGTGTATATTACTCTAGCTTTCTATTCCAATTTCAAAACCTCTCTGTGAATTCACTTCATGTGGTTTCACTATCAGAATGTGGAAGACAATTCAAGTCAAAAGAAATGATTCATACTGAAGTGCAGTATTATCTCAGATACACTGAACAGCATCCAATTACAGCTGATTGTTTAGTCATTTGGCAGTGAAAGTACAAAAGCACAAACATGTCAACAAAGATTTAATTGAATGTTGAGATTAAAATGTTGAGTCAGTGTCTTTGGAATAAAAACCTGTGAAATCAAACAGCACTCAGACTGAGAAATGTGCTCAAACACAGCAGGAAGTTAAAATGAGATGTAACAACATGTTTTTAAATACAGGATATACTCACAACACATGCCCACACCTGACCTGATAGTATAAGATGGTAAAACCCTGGTAAGAATCATCATACCCACTTCCAAACAGCTCTGTTGATCCAACTGTAAACAGACTGAAAGACTAAACCCACAGTCAGCCCTCTTCTCAGACATCACAGACATCATTTATTAACTATCAGAGGAAGCTGTTTCTATCAAAGACTCTTATTATGACCTAGTAGAGAAAACTGTTGTGTATGAACCGGATATCATGTTTCACAATGAAGGCCTTTGTCAAGCAAATGTTTTCCACAACTTGCTTTTATATGTCAGTTTTCCTTCTTCTTGTCCCTTCCCCTGAATGTCCTTTCTCTCCTTTCCTGTGATGCATTTCTCTATTTTCACTACCTCAGGCTCTGTGTAGTCTAAAAATATAAAATTCCAGTGACTATTAATTAGCTCATCTGACAGTGTTTGACGTCTTTCAGCCTTACTTAACAAAAGCAGCTATTATCATCTCTTACATTAGCGAACACAAAGTGTTACAAAATGTGTAACACTTTTCTAGCTTGTGTTTCATGGTAATAATAAGACAATGTGAAAGCTTGACTCATAGTCATATAACTGAGTTGAAGTCGTGTACAGTAAAATTTGATGGTTTGCATACAGGAGACTGTTGCTTGCTTGACTTTCACTGCTCATATGATGACTTGACATCCAAAACAAAACAAGCACAGTTAACATCAGTACATACTGATCTCCTATTTAGTTCTGTCCTGTCAGCCTTACCATGCTGCCGTTCCTGGCCTTTGTGGCATGTTAAAAGTCCTTCAGTACAGGAGAAAAAACTCCGACAATGACTCTTCACCTTCTGTTTGGATGCATCTGTTTCAGGATCTCAGTATCAGTATCACTGCCCTGTGTGTTCAGCTGTGATGTGAACAGACATTTCTATTTTCTGAGGATTCTGGGATTCAGTATTTACTGCCTAACAAACATCTGCTATATCATCATTTTCAGCTGCTACTTATCCACTAACAAAAAGATATAGATTTACATGGACAAGAGGAAAAAATGAGTTTTCTGTGAAAAGAAAAATGGAAGCAGACTGAGCAGATTTGGATCTCTCATCATCTCAGTGAATCAAACATTCAAAATCACCACAGCATTTTTCAGTTTCCCTGTGATCTTCATCTGTGTCTTAACAACTTTTGAGCCTCTTATCCAGCATACTGCCTCTGAATACTACACTTACTACTACCCATATATCTCAGCCTTCGCTGCCCACTTACTTAAAGTTTTAGTTTTTCTCCTGGCATCTTCTCTTCTTAAATTCCACAGAATACACACCTCCACAAAATACACAGTGTGTTTCTGATCTCAACAAATTTACTGCCAATTTCCAGATCCTCCGCCTTGTGTGAGAAAATGGACGACATCGGCCTTCACGCAGTCATCTACAAAATGTGGGTTTGAACTTGTCCGACACCCGTTCTATTTGCCCCATCAGAACACTACCTCTTCCCCCACATGAAGAAGGAGCTCAGTGGCCGCCATTTTGACAGTGATGATGATGTCATCGCTGCTGTGGACCATCAGATAGTGCTGATATCCAATTTTCAATTACCCAAAATAGAAACACAATAAAAGTTATTAACTTCAAACTCTCTGAATGCAATAAAGGCTGTTTAATTCATACGGTCATTGGTCCTAATTAACTAAATGAAACTCTCTGCTACCCTGATGAGGAGGCAAATGTGAAGGTCAAAGCTTTAAAGCAGACTTCCAGTTAAAAAGCATGTAAGAGTTTTACAGATAACAAGTCACAGTTGCTAGTAAAGCTAAAAGTGTCAATCTACTGACAGAAAGAAGCAAATCCTATAAGGTCATTGTAAATCAGTTTCATTTTGATTTTATAATTCTGATTGTGTTAAAAAAAATCTGACAGGTGGTGTTATATGATACACCACCACATTCTAATAGAACTTACAGTATATCTCAGTAAAAGTCTGAGAAAAGAAAATAGGATTATCTTATTGACAACTTTATGTTCTCAGTTGCTTTCCAGCTCTCTGAGGCTGATTCTCTGACAGTTCAAATATGTCAGAGTCACTGAAGCACAACCTATCCAGCACTTCACCTGTTTAAAGCTGCAGCCAGAAGAAGGAAGAGAGGGACACTTCTATTTTCCACCTAGTGATGTAGAATTTAAACCCTGTCATTAAATATCACTTATCCCCTCACCTCAGAGGTCCTCTGCAGTAGAAATCTGCTCTCTGACGCACTAATGATACTTTATTTCCTCCGTATGTGGTTGGTTTTTTGTGTGTGTCAGGCTCCAGCCTATGAAACATATAATGACCAGAGCAATAACAGAGTCAATGACTGGGTTATTCCTAGAAAACAAGTGGAGAGCCTCTTTCCCTTAGAACTCACAGAAACTGCAATGAAGTTAGTCTGTGTTACAAATATTCCGACACACACACACACACACACGCACAAGCTGCTGAGCTGTGGAAGTTGGAGAAGGAGGAAACAGAAACAGCTGCTGAATCCCAGATGTAATGAAGCTCAGTGAGAGACAGAGTCCAGCTATCATCCTCTATGCATCTGAGATGAATCGCTCAGCAAAGAGACAGTGGACAGCAATTGCTACCATGTGAATAATCCAAAGTACTAATTCAAGTTAAAAAACAAACTTCTGATAACTCTCAACACACAATTCAAAATTCAGGACAGATGATAATTTCAACCTGAGCTGAATAAAAATAAGGCACGTGGCCAAAAAAAGATGGGAGAATGGAATAAAGAGTGTTACTAAGTCATAGTGAGGGGAGACTCTAGTGAGTTACACAATTTCTCACCATCTGCTCTTGGTGGTACAAATATTGGTGGTACAAAAATGAATTTCACAATGACACATTCAGTCACTGTCTTTAGCTGCTTATTTATATTCAGGACACAGAAGTGAAACACACTGTACATTTGGCACAAGACAGTGAAACACACACAGTAACTTATAGAAAGTAGAACAGTACAACAATGGATGGAGGCTGGAGAGCATCATTTACTGCTGACGTACAATTACAAATGTAAAAGCAACACAGTCAGTATTTCCTGTGCCTAATTTCTAATGATTTTCTCTAACTCATCTGTTTTCTCTCTTCCTGCGCCCTGTCACTCTTTCTTTACCTTTCCATCCTTCTTCCCCTCACACTGTCTCCCACACTCTCACTCTCTTTTTCTCCCCCTCCCCATCTGGCACTTCACACCATCCAGGCAGTCTGCCAGCATCAGAACACTGTTAAAGTGAATCCAATATGCTTGGTCACGGTGTATGCTGTTCTAGGTAGTGTGTTCCTGTGGGAGACGAAAGAAGCTAATTGATTCAACTCTCAGCTCCCTGAGATGGGCCAAATCAGCTCTATTAGTACAGTGAGAGGAGATCTGTGAGGTCAGACAATGTAAATGAAAGGAGAAGAGATTCAGTCTAGACTAAAGATACAGTATTGCAGTTGTGGAGCATTTTAATCCAAAGGATAAAGTGTTACTCACACAAAAAGCAACATAAATAATTTGATACTTGGCTGTCATAGTTTTGTTCTCATTAGGTTTACTCTTAACACTTGGGAATTGTCAATATTTTCCCTCCCTAACAATAAACCCAATCTCCCTCCAACAAAAAGGAGGATTTGTCCAAGTAGTCATCTGATGGAGCTCTGTCAAAATTTGCACATGTCACTCAACCAGCTCACATCTGTGAAGTATGCATCTCCAGTTCATTGAACACTGGCTGTTTGTCAAAACTCATGATCAGCAGTGCCCCCAGTAAATTATAATGTCTGTTAAAATGATACTGATATCTAAAATTTGTTATCTTTGAAAGAAAAGAGCTACCGTCTGGAAATTATGCCAAGCTACCTTTTGGTGTGCATCTAGAGCACACAATAATATGATATGCATCGTTATATCATAATGACATCATCATTTATACAATTAATCACTTACGGTGTATGTATTATTCATACTTGTCTCAGGACCGTTAGGCCATGGTTTATTTTTAATGTCTTGGTAATATTTTACAAGTTAAACATTTTCAATAGCATACATAATGAAATATTCATTAATAACTGCCAACTGATTTGTAATCCATAAATAATTAAATCAGGGCCCGGTTGTTAAGCACTGTTTACTATTGCATGTTTTAGGGGCTGTCAGACACTAAAACAGCTTCATGTGTTTCTTGTTGATCATCTCTTGGGCTTCCCTGCAGTACAGAGGCATCATGGTCACAGCCAGCAGCAATATGGAAACTGCCAAAAGCATCTCTGCCTTTGTCAGCAGCGGCCTATATTTCATTGCCCCAGGCTGACGGGAAATGCATGGTTCATTTAGTTTCCTGCATCCAGAACAATGGTCCTGGCACACACTTGACCTGGATCAGAAGACTCCCTGTCTTGTAGGTAGGTGTTCATGACCCAAAGTGCTTGAGACTCAGTGTCTATCATATTTTGCTACTCATTTTCAGGACATAGCTACATGTTATCAAACAGCACTGTAATTACTAGTGTGAAGTGTCAGGGTGGAAACATTTGGCTATTTTCAGACAGGAACATAAAACAGAAGGGGTGTAATTTAAAGTCTGAAAATCTGTTGAGTACCCATTCTGTATCTGTCGGTTTCATTTTGTCATTAGCTGACAGTCAGCGTGAGGTTTTTGCAGCGACATAAGTTACAATTAAATGCAGAAGTCTGCACACTGTGTATTCTCCCAAAAGGTAATGGAAAATTCCAATTATTTTTCACTGCAAGCCAATCTGTTATCTTTGCTTTATTCAGGTAACTATGTTAAAAATTAATTGCAAGAATTAGAGAGGGGATATTTCAAACAGTGCTGAAACACATGTAGGTTTTAAAATGAAGAATTATAAGGAACGAACGCATTTCCTCTGCTTTCCTGCTTGAAATGAAAAGAAACCGCAGTAAAGACTAGTAGTAGTCCTAATCTTCACATGGTCACGGGGAATGGGAATGTGCCTGTGATTTCACATTAAGGCTGTTGGAGAGCTAGTACACATTCAGTGCACAGACTCACCAGAACATCTCCAGACCAGTTGTAACTGCAAACTGGTTTATTACTGGCTCTTACTGAAACACTTTTTTTCTATGTTTTCCTCAGACAGAGAAAACCTCATACACAGCTTCATGGCTGTTGTGAAGATAATTTACAACAGGTTTCAATCAGAGCTTGAAAAGAACACTAACAGTGTCCCAGTAAATCATGAGAGTCAGCATGTTTACATGTACACTTATATTCCACTAGTATTCTGAATATGTGTGTTGACACTTCGCCTCTCTAACGCTCTTCTCTTCCTCCGCCTCCTCTCTGTCTAGTATAGCTCTGATAGATGTCTGACCATGACAGCCTAAAGTAGATCTGAAGCTCCACAGCAGAAACCTTTTAACTTTATTAAACTGTCACACCACCATTCTTCATGCAGCTCACACACATCTAGAGCTTTAACATTGATGCTGGGAATGAGAGGAGGCTGTACAGTGGACTAAACCTCTCACTGCCTCTTTTTGTTCACCTTCTCTCTCTTTGTATCATGTAATCTCTCTCTTGTGGCCTGTTGAAAGTTTTTATTATATAACATCAAATACCACTGTCTTGATAACTATATGCATTTAATGCAATTTTAAGTATAATGTGTTATTTAAACAACCATCTGGGGCTGTTAAGTCTAACTCCATCATCTTTAGTCAGCAGACGTTAACAATTCAGCAAGGATCAAGTAAATATGTTGTTGAACTGTAGAAGTTAAAATGGGATGTATGTATTTTGTTTAACCCTGGCTCTGTTTGCCATATTCTCAAACAGACTATGCAGCAGTGTTTCTTTGCCACTTCTACACAGACCTATGCCACAGAGAGACCTGGTTCCTTTTGCTATTTTATAGGATGTTATTGTATAGAAAGAAGTGACATGCAGATGGTACAAGTGATGTGATTACTACTTTTGCTTACAAGTAGTTGTGAGCAGGAAAAAAGCCCATTTGGAGTGGACTGCAATAATTCCACTATATGTATGTGGAGGCTTAGAGCAATAATCCATTCAACATATTGACTGGTATTTCAAAGCCTGAGAATGTTGTCCCACATCTCACTGTCTCATCTGGAACCAGCATGAAAAGAGGATCCTGTATCATTTATATTCACTCTGTTATGGGTCAAAGTTTTCACTTTCTGACACAAAGAGTTCCTGATTGACTCTGGATCATTTGACTTGTCTAGTCTCATTTTAAATTGACAGAAAAGTTGCCATAGCATTTTCTGCAGTTTGTCAATTATTAAACAGAGAAGGAAAGACAAAGAGTTTGAGTTCCCATCTAACTCAGTGTTAGTGAGAGGGTGTGTGCATAGGTGTGTGTGTTCGCCTGCAACGTGGATGCAAACATTTGATAAGGCTGTTTTCAATGCCAAAGAGAACAACATCCCTGGGCTACCCGACATGAAAGGCTTGTGGTTCTCTGAGGCAGTAAACACACACACGCACACACACACACACACACACACACACACTGAGTCACAATTCCACCTTTGATAGTGTTATACTCCACCTAGATGCTGTACCACCTAGATCTCATCTTTCTCTCTCCACAGCATCAAGCTGCTGGATTCAGAGGCATTTCCTGAACTGACTCAACAGAAAAACAGAAACCTCAGCTGTTCCCCTGAGGATTCTCCTGTTGAGTCTCTGCAGACTTGTTAGCTTGTTCGCTTCCACATCTCCGGTCAGACTCAGTTCTCCCTCCAGATTACGGCCACTGACCATGTCAGCCATGTCTAGCTGTGTTTCTGACAGGTATCGTCAACACTGTATCTGGCTCTGTCAAACACTGCCATCATCTCAACTCTGAAAACTGATTTGTTTTATTGACACTGAGAATCCCATAGTCCTGGAGTCCTGGATCTGTCCACAGCATCCTCGTAACTTTTTATGTGTGCATCTAGGATTAGAGCATTGAGTTATGGATAATGTAAAGCCAAGGTACATGATCACACTTCTTACTGATTTAGAATGATGTTATTAAAAGTTATAGTAATAAATTCATGAGGATTGCTTCCATATAAATGTGTAGCTGCAGCATCCACAGTCTTCATCTGTTCATCTGTGAACAATTCTTTAGGCAATGATCATTTCCAGTAAACCTACACAACACAGTGCAGAAAATGTATTGTTACCCCTCAGAAAGAGAAAAAAAAAAATCAATTAATGTAGTTACAAAATGTTCATCCACTCACACATTTGGCAGCACAGCAGAGTTTCAGTGTGAGTCTGCCTGAGGTTGGGTTGCTCCACCTTGTTATGCATGAGCTGTGCTGTTGTTAGGAATTAAACAGGCCACTTGACCAACATGTCAAAAGTCACAGCAGGGCCAAATCTGACAACCAGCCCCAGTGCTGCTGCCGACATCTCCTTTGACTTTGGACCACCTACAGCAGGAAACACTGGACCCTGCACACACAGCCTTTTAGCATTCTGAAAATCAGGTCTGCTGTGCAGCCGTTATTATGATCTGTGGGTTTAGGCTGTGAGCTGTTCTGTCACCAAGGCGACCGAACCTGACGAATGCAATTCATCACACAAACTAACCATATGGCTGTCACTGCATGTGGTGAAATAACACAAACAAGCAGCAACTGGTCAAACTCAACACAGTCCAATGTAGCAGGAAGCTGGGAGGACTGAAATACAAGAGAAAACAACCATTTTTAATTCATGTCCAGCTTTCAAAACAGCACCAAGTAAAGCAGAGGGGGCCAACTGTGACCACAACAAACAGAAGCCCCGGTTGATTTCACAATGCACACACACACACACACACACAAGTAGACCCTCAAACAAACACACAGCCTCATACATACATTTACATATGAACCAGTTGTGTCTTACCTGCAGGTCAAGATCTACAGATGAAGGCCAACCAAATTAATTAGTGAAGTCATCTGTTCTTCTCTTTTGGTTTTGACTTAAAAACTCATGGGCTAAATGGTTGACAGGAAGAGACACCTAAAACTGAATGCTTCTGAAATGAGACAAGAACTTTGAAGCAGTAAATGATGTCTTCACAGTTGACATCTGGTATGAAAACAATTAATTCATTTTGGCTCACTGTGTCAAGTAATTACAGAGAAAAAAAGCATAATTGATGGTAATCCACCATACCTCATATCACATCAGTGTATTATGTGTTTTCAGGGTGTAAAGTGAGACTACAGGAAGATAGAAACTTTAAAACACACACACACAGACACACACACACACACACTTAAACTCAACACTGACAAACGAAGCTCTCGGAAAAATGTCAAACCTGATAATGAAACAGGTTTTTCATCTGGTGAAAGTTTTTATAGCCTTGAAATGTCATGTTGAAAAACACATTTTCTACTTTTTCATAATCTTATCTTCTCAAACAAACCCTCTAGTGATCAGCCTGTTAAACTAACCTGCTGCTGGGTGCAGTAAATCAGCATCATAAAATCAATTAGATTTAAACTGTTGTAGTCAATTGAGTACAGCGATTCAAATTCTCATTACTTCAATGTAGACACAGTCTGTCTTATAATCATAACAAAGATTCAGTGAACATATTTTTCAAAGCTATAAACAAAACAATCAGGACAGGTTTAAAAGTCCCACAGTGGATTTCTCTGTTCTGTTGAGCTCATTGTGTGAAAGCTTCACACAGTTAAAACGATTTTTCTGTCTCTGAAGTTGTTCTGCTAACAAACTGAGCTGCAGTCGGCTTTGATGTCTAATGTAAATCTTATTTCAGCTCTCATGGCCAAAAACACTCAACAGCCATCTCAGCTCTTATTTAAGCTTTGAATTGATTCACTTGCTTACGTGCAAATGCAGGAGCATGTGTGTGCATTTTTAAATACCATGTGTGAGTTAAATCTGGCACAATGCAAGCGAATGAAATCCTTTTGTTCAGTTATCAGAGAGAGAAGTGACTGAAGTGTGCTGTCTCCTTTTGACGAATGTACAATGCAGATAACTGCTAGCCACTATCTGATTTTCCATGGTGCAATTCATCCTTATTCTACACTTAGAGTATTCACTATTAGTGATATTTGGAGAGAAGATGAAATAGCACATGAGGAATATTGTGGATAAAGGCCAATTTCCTTTCCCATTTTCTCACTACATTATAGCTTCTCATGGGCCATTGAGCCATGATAACATCATCTATAACATAATAATCATTGTCAGTAACTATATAGGATCAGGATCAAGATCTCTCCCCCTCTCCAAGACACTGACATTTCAGACACCCTAACAGATATAAACTAATCCTGCGATCTGTTATCTTACCTGGCCTCATGTCTATACCATGTGATAAAAGAGGGTCCATATAGAAATCTGGCTAAGGTGCTGTGATGAAAAACAAATATTAGATTGACCAGTAGTGTGATTTGAAATGTCAGGTGTGCCTGCTTTGATGGAAAATATCTACAGATCCCAGACTGGCTCTCGCCTGTTATCTTAATGCATCGGTGGTCCTTTGCAAATCTGCCTGGAAGGGATAAATATCGATCCAATATTTCATTTCTATTAAATAAATAATAGTAAATAATCATACTCCTGGTATCTTTGAAGATATTGTGGGTGTATTGATATGTATGTGCTGTAAAAGCTAAAAGACAGAGTAGACATTAATCACTGTACACTAAGAGGCTCTAATCAAAGTGAAAGTCACACTTTTTTTCCATCCAGCTTCAGAAAATATCTATAAAACTAATAAGACTCATGCTAACTACATTTGCTGGTTTGATTTCCACAAATCATTTCCCACTGAACCTTGTTTAAAGGCAAAAAATGTGTCTGTAATGTAAAGACCTGCATGTAGAACATACAGAACAATGTTAGATGATGTATAGATTTCTAATCACAGTAGAGAGCAGTAGATAATATCTTCAAATGACTGACCAGCCTGAACCAAACACCATCCTGACAAACCTACTTAACTCTGTTTGCTCTCTGCACACATCTGTCTGAGGAGAGCGAGATCAAGTTTTCACATGATGTTTGTATAATTTCCTCTGCTCAGAGTTTTGATCTGATCTCCTGTCAGTATCAATCAAAACAGGACTGATTTTCTCTCAGTAGACCACTGAACCGATGACAGACTGAGATGAGAAGATAAACAGCGTATTATTGACTCTCAGAGTAAAACCAACGCTGTCACTCTCTCAGTTATTTCAAAGCTCTTCCTCAAACATTCAAGTCCTCCAGCAGTACTGATCTGAGTTCAGGTGATTGAGAATGTAACTGAACTCCGCTCATGTGTCTCCTTGCCCAGACACTGTCTATCTACATTTACATGTTTGTTTCCATCATCTTTATTTTCCTACACGCTTCTTTCAAAGTGTGTGTTTTTCTTATAATGTTTTCTTGTCATTCACTCTCCTTTCTTGCCATTAATAGAGGAGATAAGAGTAAAAGGGAGAAGAGAAAAGATAGTGGAGGAAGGCAGACCAGAGTCAGGAGAGGAGAGTCAGAGCTCCATCAGCTATGAAGGATAAGCAGCCCCTCTGGGACCCAGCCTCCCTTCACTTTAATGTTGAATTGATTCCAAGGCTTCCAACACAGCACACAGAGAGCACTGATTGGAAGGCATTGGTCTGCAGATTGAGAAAGTAAAATATATGATGGTAACTGCTAACTCAAAGATGTCAAAGCAGAACAGAGAAACCACAGATAAACTGAGGGCTGAGGCATTATTTTGCAATCAAACTAAATCAATAGATCTAATCACTAATGAAAGGTTTGTCTTGGACTCTTAGTAGCTTTCTGGTTCACATGTGACTTAAATTCTTTACTGGATGGATTAACTGTAAGAAAATACACTCAAAAGAATTGAGAGCTCCAAGAGGACTAGGAGGACTCACTGATTCATTGAGACACTGCAGCAAAACAACACTGACTTTATTTTTAAATTAAACACTAAGCAGATTCACTGTCTCTCACACATTACAGTTAACATTTTTATTCATTCTATTAAGCATTCATTGTCATATAAAATGTGCTAAAAGATATTTACAAAACAGTAACAGTAAATACTGTGTGATATCCATTCCCATGGGGCATGTGAAGACTGTGGTTTTATGTTTTCCTTAACGAGGAGAGGAAAAAGAGGAAGACACTCTGTGGGGAGAAAGCTGAGATGCTGGAGAGCAGAGAGGAGAGGAACAGACCGAGCGTTTAAATCAGGAGATAAACAGAATCCTCTGGGGTGGAAAGAAGACCAGCGGCTCATCTGTGTTAGTCAGCCATGACGCTTCCCACTTTATCCCACTATGCCACAACACAGCTACTGTTACAAACACACGGACACACAGACACACACACTAAGAGAAGACTTCTTGTGTGTATTATATTGCCAGCAGCACTCATTAAACACACACAGCTCTCTCAAAGGTCCAGCCTGCTCCACTGTTTCAGCCTGAGGGTTTCTGTGTAAAATATGACCATCCAGACTGATGGTATGTATTGTGTTGTATGTTTGTATGACAAACATACAACACAAGGTTAGCAAGGTTAATGCAGGTATCTGCTGCATTCTCCTGGACGGGGGAACTCAGAATGATATCAACCTAATTCAAATAGCAAAGACTGAACATCAAGGTCAGCACACTCAAACACTGTCTCAAACACCTCGACTTGCTCATTCATTCGTCAGAATCATCTGTTTCCCTTTAAACAGAGCAGGAGTCAGTTCAGAGGGTTTCACTGGGACATCACACACTCAGCTGATGGAAAGCCTCTCAACAATGGTGACATGGAAGAACCAGCATTCACCTCACTCTTCAGTATAATTAGACGTCATTAACAAAGCAGAGTTTTAAACATGTAGAAATGAAGAGGTTGCAAACTAAAATGGAAGAGTCAAGAGAAGTTGAGGGTCCTTGCACAATGTAAGTGTGCACTTTGTAAAATATGAGGAGTGTTGCAGAGAGCTTTTATCGACACACTTACTTTAAATTGGCAGAATTTCAGCCACTCACAATAATTCTAAAGTCTGCATTTTCTACACAAAGTGACCATAAAGTTAACACAACCAAAGGATCAAATGTAAACCAACTCTGAACAGATATCATAAAAATAATTAAAATCAAACAGAGGAGGAACAGAGAGCAGAGTCTCCACTCTGCTGGGAAAGACAACAACTTACACAACAGTAACATTCACCACCTCTATTTAATACTCCGAAAACGTAAAAAAAAGTAAATTAGATGAAGAAAATTGTTTTGGAAGTTTCTGTACACCATTTATTCCCAAGGAGAGAAAAGGACAACTTTTATCAATGTGACTCATCCTGCAGAGGGACGACAAGAGGAAAACAGCAACACTGGATCTCTCTCTCTCTCCTCCAACTTTCAAAGCTAAAAGATAAACAATGATTCCTTTAAAGGTTCTGATATCACAGCGCCATTATAAACTGTGTAACAGTAATCTCCATTCTTGTTTATTGATGGAAATTGATGGACTGATGGAAACATAGTCCTGAAATACAAACAACAAATCAGCTGTCATCTCACATGTCCATGAATCATCAGCAGTCATTGGTTACTGGCTGCAGTGAAGGTGGAGGATCAGTGATTGGTATTGATTACTTAGAAATAGCAAATTACTTACAACAAACTTTACACTGTAAGTAAAGTGTTACACTTTTAGGATGACACTGATTGAAGACTTTTTTTTTTTTTTCAGGAAGTCACTTTATCAACAAACCAGTATAACTGACATAAATATGGCAAGACACCACAAAAACTCGCTCCTGTCAAAGAAAACATCTGCTCTTTTTAATATGTAAACTTCTAATTTTGGACCCAACTACTGAGCAACTGTAACAGAAACCGCTACAGATTGTATGGATGATAATGATGAGAAAATATCTAGTCAGCCTCTCAGCTGGAGTCAGTGCCAGGTTGTCATTTTAAACCTCCATCACTGCCTGTGCCAGTCTTGTATTTTACCTCTGGGACAGATTCTGGCTCTTTGCTCCCCCACTGTTCCCATCCTGCCCTCTCCTGCTGAGACCAGCTGCTCCTTGTCCATCGCCGTGGCTAGAGGCTGTTAAGGCCAGTCGGCTGGTTCAATGGTGGGAATCCAGCTGAGTAACCTCTGGCAATATGGCAGTGTGTGTGTAGCTGTGTAGGTGTGTAATGTTGGCAGTGGGTTGTGTTGTGTTGCTCTCTCCTGGCCTCTTGCCTGCTGTGTCGTTCTCATTCTCTTTGTGGGTCACATCCAGTCCTGAAGCTTCTCCTGACTCTGCCAACATGACACATGACATTAAAACTACAGACCCTGGTGTCATACAACCTGTGGAGAATGAACCTTGGGTGGTACACATGGTCTGTCTATAGACCTGTCACTGTGTCTAGTCAGATGTTTGCTCTCAGCAGGGAGCAGTATGGAAGTACGGTTCCCAAACACAAAACACACAGTCAATAATATGATACACAGATTTTTTTCTGTCATGCCAGAGAGCAACATGATTTGGATACAAAATGTTGAGCAAGATAGCAGAGAATCTGCATCTAAATCTGACTATAAAGAGACATAATGTGGCATTTCAAACAGTGACAGAAGAAGCAAAAGGCATATGCAGAATCTGAATTACAGCAGAAAGAGCTGAGGTTTATGAATTTTCAGCATCTTTATAGACATGGCAGACATAAAATCAGAAGCCTTTATGTTTAAACATTTTCACTCCTCATTGCTAATGCAACAATATGTGAAGCCCTCAGGCTGCTAGAAGCTGCCAATGAGTCAGGAACAATAGGGTGCTGGATGTTTCTCAGTCTGTGTGTTTGTTTTTCACATTAAGCCGTTTCATCTCCTCCCACCTCTCATCCCTCCATTGTTAATGTAAACTCCTACCACCCACAATCCCTCTCTCCACCCCTGCTCTCTCTCTCTCTCCATTAGGTAGCTGGCAGCTCTGATCAGGTGACGCTGTACTTCCTGTGGGAATCAATGGTCACATTTAATCAAATGGCTGGAAGCTAATGGCTTTAGTGGGGCTCGGGGAGGGGCCCAAGTTCACTGACTCAGGTCACTATCAGACAGCAAAGATAAGTGAGTGTGGACGTCCCTCCTGGTAAAGACACTTGAAGGGCATCCTAACAGAGAAAATGTCCACGACTGGGAACAATGTCCTGTTTTTTACTCACATGGTAAATTGATGTTTAAATGCTCCTGGACTCGGTGGAACACAGTAGACAACAGACCACAGCTGAAGTGTTTACTATTAGAGCCCACTAAATGTTGTTTTTGAATTTCCATCCAACCAGATCTCATTTGCATCGGAGGGCTTAATACGTTTGGGGAATAATTGTCCCACTTTTTCCTAAAACAATCACACAATAAAAGGATTATTTCAAAGACTACATTTAAAATGTTTAAACATTGAGTTGCAAATTTTTACATGATTAAGATTTGCTTTCTCAATGCTTTTCTGCTTAGAAAATATGTCAGGTGATTATACTTTCCTTGACTCTGTTACACACAAGGATAAATGAGGCAGAGTCTATTGAACTCATGTGGTTTGCTTTCCTTACTTTCATCACAAACTCCACTCAGTGTTTGCCTCAGCCTCTTTCAGAACAGAGGAGGATGAGTACCTATCACCAGAGGAGCACTGCTGGGTGATCACATGGGACATGAAGACCTGTGGTGTGTCTCAGTGTTCTCAGAGCTCAAAGACAAGCAAACCTTTAATCTGAGAGGATGATACCATTGTTCACTCCCCACCCCTCCAAATTCAAAGATCAACAGCTGATTACATGAAAGGCAAAGCAGTGACTGAACACCTCTGGTACACTGACTGAGGTGTGGGAGAGCAGGCTGGGCTCTGGCTGGGAGCTTTGATATGCAGACAAGCAGGAGGAAGAGGATGAGAAACCAAGATCAACAACAACAGTGCTCTCCTCACACTACTGTTGGTGAAACTGCTATAGGATGAATGGATGGATGGATGGACTGACCAGGAATGCAGGTGATTTGAACTATTTCTAGAGGCAGAAAAGACAATAAAGAAAAGACACTACCATCTCTCCAACAGCACCTCTCTTTATTCTACACCCACCAAATACACAAAGTCACGCACAGATTTACACCACTGAAATTTGAAGTCACAATTTCTCATGATGGAACTGATTATCCAAAAAATGCTAATGTAATTGCAGCACTCAACTTCTTTACGTAAAACATCTCTGATTATTGTGAAGGAGGACGTCTTAAACAACCATGAAGGAGCCCAAGGTTCAGCTCCATTAGGTTGACAGGCTCCAGGGGCTGATCTGAATGCAGAAGAAGATTTTCAAACTACACAGTAATATATGCCAATCACCCCATTTGAATACAAAAGGGAGCTGGATCAACACACTTTGCTGAATTGGTTGACTGGTTGACACAGTTTAACTGTAAAAAGCTTGTTCTTCTTTTCTGTTTAACCCATTGTTAATGAAGGCATGGGGCAGTGATACCTGAGGTGGTGATTTTAAAGTCAAAAGCATTTTGGCAGTAGTGGCTCTGAGAGGCCAGACCTTTTCTTGCACTTACATGTCTGTGGTATGTAGTCCACAGAGTAAATCTGAACACAAAATCAGATTTGGACGTCGGAGTACTGGTGGAAAACCGTGGCGTATGACAAACCTTCAGAAATAAATGCTGCACTGTAGATGATGGTGGTGGTAATGACACTGGTCAAATCACTAGGCCTACTAGTTAAGGTTCAGGATTCTCTAAAGGCTCCTCTTCATAACCTCTCACATCCTAATTTATATCTAACGATCAGATACGTCATAACCACAATCAAATCAGTGCTCAGAAAATGGACTGCAGTTGACCCTGAATCTATATTGACTCTCTGTATGAGCATGAATCAATGCTGATTATTATTGAATGGAGGCCCAGTTGAGATCATTGACTGCTTCTGAAGGCTGATCTAATTTTTATCGACTCCAGTAAATTACAGTAGAGAACTGCTGCTGCTTCGTCAGCATCTTCTGTTTGTTCAAAAGCAGTCTGTCTTTCTTTCCCTTTTTATTCTTCACTCCATTTATTCAACCAAGCTCTGAAGAATCTTACACAGACAGTATAATGGCTCTGCTGTGGACAGATGACTTAAGGGAGCTGTTTAAAAATGCATGTCTGGTTTATAACTTCTGTAAAAACTGCAAATTGCTGGGGGAACACACCAACCCAGAAAGCACAGAATTTGACCAGTGACGGCTGTCAAAGTTTTGCATTAACAGGTAGCAGAACTGCCTTAAGATACTCTGGGTCAAACTGTTCATCGGTCTGTGTGTGTATCTATTAAAAAAAGTCAGTACTGGAACTGCCACTGTGAAGGTTGTACATGATATCCTGATTGTTAGCGCTGCTTGAGGAGTGAATGTGAGCAAAGTGGCAGCAATTTTTGCTCCAAGCTCAGAAGAATCGCTGCTGCCAACTGCTCTGGGTTTTCAATTTGCTGCTTTTAAAGTCAAAAAATTTTCAAACTGAGCCAAACATTACTGTCTATCCTGACTCGTACTCTACTCAGTGAGATACAAGAGTGAGAGTATGAGTTCTCACATGCTTATAGATGGATCACACACACAGGAAATGAATGTTGAAACAGTCAACAGCTGGTCTGTCAGCCAGGAGTACACTGTATATTGCCTGTTTGTGGCCAATAAGAAAAAATGCAAAAAACATTTTTCTTATATATTTTCTATATAAAACCATGGGCCTGCTTCTATGTCTTTTCCAAGAAACACAAAACTGCTCAAACATTCAACCATGAACTCTGCAGCATTTAGACCGATCACTGTGTAAATCTCTCATATATGGACAACACAATGTGCTGGCCCTTGTGGAAAACACACAATCTTGACTGTGTGTGTAAATGTTTTATCTGCTAAGTGCTTTTCACCCACGGCTTCTCAGGGTGTATTAGAGTACAGGAGGTCTCACACAGCACTCCGAGCTTCCTATTCATGTGGAAACTGAAATAACAAAATTGTCTCATCACAAGTAGGTTTAATAAATATCAGATAAATGTCTGTGTAGGATGAGCTGTTGACAGCAGTTGACTGGGTTTGATATTTTCCTCTCTTCACTTCTGCTCAGTTCAATGTCCTCACCTCTGCTCTGAACAGTCAGGAGTTAAGATACATTCAGCACTGTCAAAATAAAATCTGACTTCACTGAAACAGGGAGCACACAGTGTGTACTGTATTAGTGATGCAGACAAACAAGTCTTACACACATGCTCCACAACCCATTCTGATAATATGCTGCTCTGAACAGACCTGTTTCTAGCATGTGAACCAAGACTGAGGTCCATGACCTCTTAATCCATCATCACCTGCTTTCACTCCAGATTTGTTTCCAGAGGTTCTGTTACATCTCTGGGCAGATGATTTCACTGATGCTTCACTTCTTCAGCCTTGAAGGCCTGCACTTGTTGGTTCTTTGACTCTGTAAATGTTAGTTCGGTATCCACAGGGTGTTGGTTATCAGATTGTTTCCTTTGGTTGTTGAAGTTTTTGAACAATGTGTTTTTGCTGGGGGAGACTGTAGATCGATAGATCTCTCTGTTATCTCTGTGGTATGGAAACATTTTACTGGAAGTCTGTCTATACTATTTTAGTTGAACAACATCAGCAGCGTCACACCACAGCTCTCACATCTGATCTCTCTTGCACACAGTAAGTCAAGATAGGAACATAATTCTACTAAACACTGACTTCAATAATTGTCCTTGCTGGATGAGTTGAAATACAGGCAGGAACATTAAAAAAATCTGAGCCTTGAAATGTTGAAATGATAAGTGTGAAATATTATATAAATGCTGATAACACTTAGAATTGATGCCTTTTCATTGACGATCTCATCTCCAGTGAAAATGGCAAAATGTCAGAGGCTGAATGAGGTTTAGCACAGAGAAACAGCTTAGTCCCGCATGGCTGAGAGCAGAGAGACCTGGCATATGGCTGAGACATGATCTCACCAAGTGGGAGATTCTGAAATATTGATATTAATAATGGAATATTTTAGGGGCTGTAGGGCCGTGCAGGAGAATACACAAGACAAGGGAAGCATGCGATGCATCCATATTTCATTAGGAAAGTACAGCCCTGAAGATACAGCTGCTTCCCGGGGACAATATTAAAACAGCAGCAGTCTCAGTTATAGGGCAACACTTTACATTCTTAGTGAATGTCAGAGCATTGATCCTCACAGGAGGCTAAACGTGATTCTAAAGAACCGAGAATTTATCCGACAGCATGGAGAACACACACATTAGAATAGCTGAAGAACGACAGTGTGGAGCTCCCAGTCAGCCCTGACACATCTTCCTCTAACACAGACTGAAAATAAGACTTGTTCTTTTACAAATGCTGCACTCTGTGACAGATGATTTCGATTCTGACTGTGAGTTAGCAGAGGACTTGAAGACAGAATTGGTAATCTATGACGAGACTGAGTGTCAGAGCGCACACCACTTTAATGGAGAAGAGACGTCATTAGAGAAAAAAATCAGCACGTGATGATGATGATGATGTTGCTCATCATCATTCATGCAGTCTGAGTTGTCATGAATATTCTACATGTCAGTGTAGTTCTGTTATAGTGAACATCCTCTGTCAACAAGACATGTCTCATGTATGAGTCAGTGGCAGAGTACATCTTTTAAAGTCTGTGAATTCTTATATTTGATTATTAATGGGAATACAAACGGCTTATCCTAGATTATTTTACTCAGCACAGTGACTGTGTGTTCACTGTTAACTAATTCTAATCGGTTTTCATAAAATAACCTGAAATATTTGGAGAGTATGAACAAGATATGCCAGTAAAAAAAAAAAAAAAAAAAAAAAAACTCCAGATTCCTCTGTGTATGTTAACTTGCCTGGTCTACTTTGATTAATCATTCTTCCTCCGGTGGACACATTGTGACGTAATGAACAATAAACCTCAATCTGATCATGGCAATAAATCTGGCAAGTCACATTTTAGGGAAGAGCTGCACATGATCAAAGAGCAGTGAAATTAGGCATTTACGATCCACTTTGGCTGCATTGTTAAATCTTGCATAACCACGACGGCACTGCTGGTGGAAAACAACCAATCACATGTCTGTAGTCTTGTGCCAGTATTCTTCTACAACTTCATGCTACAGATTCATCTCCTGTCATAACCTGTTCAGACAAACTCATGAGCTGTGTCTGGATAATGAGCGCCCCATCAGGTGGCTCCAGAGGTATCCCTCCATACATAAGACTGTACTCATGGTACGAGGAACTCTTGCGAGAGCATGGCTCTGTTGCCAGGTCTGTACTCCCCATGTTCTGCTCCTTCTCAGC
The DNA here is from genome assembly GCF_001640805.2 of Lates calcarifer. Classification (NCBI taxonomy): domain Eukaryota; kingdom Metazoa; phylum Chordata; class Actinopteri; family Centropomidae; genus Lates; species Lates calcarifer. The sequence continues at coordinate 3,523,568 of NC_066853.1, forward strand.
AACCAACTGTCTTTCCAGCTGTCACCATTCTTTCACGATCATCATGCAGTCTGCTCCTGCTCAATACTCAACATTCAGTTATTGAATTTACTGAGGAAAGAGTCATTCATATTCGGAAGCTGTAATTGAATCTTAAATAGAAGAATAAACAAACTCTGCCAAGTTCTCTGTGTATTATTCAACATGTTATTCATCAGTAAAGTTTAGAATGAGCACAGATTACTGTGTGTGTGTAGCAGAGCAGTTTATAACCTGGGAGGAGGATCCTTCTAATCTCTCCACCACATTTCATTTGCTCTGTTAATTAACACTTAATCTGCAGACTTAAAGGACCTCAGAACCACATGCAACATTTTGATTGGTTCATTTAAAGGCTTATGTCTGTTATTAAAACTGTGACTTTCTAACTCCCACCCATACACCTACAAAGGAAAAGTACCCCAATTTTTACAGTTGTCCTTACAAATATATATCTACCAGGTAAACGGTCCATTTCTAACAAATGATTAATCACTTACAGACTAGTTGATTTTAATATTGTACTGACGGAACTGAAACTGTTGGCTGGAACAAAGGGAAATGCATTCAGCTAACAAAAAACTGACTATATTCTTTGGAAAATTTCCCACAGCAGCACAAAGATTATGTAATACAAAGTAAATGGGTGACTATGCTATGTAAATCAGCTTTGCTTTGTCTTGTGTTTGTTCTTCCATCAAAATAATTAATAGTAATAAAATAAACCTGAATACTGTTTTTGATGACAGCATTTGGTCTTTTTTTTCAAACCAGATTTGTAAAAATACAACACTCACAGAAAGCCTTGAGCACAGCTGAACTCCTGCATTACATACTCCCCAATGTTACGACAGAAATTGGTAAATGAATAGTTTAACCTTCAATTTCAGCTCCAAATCTCATTGGAGAAAATGTAACAATAGCTACTAGAAAGCTCATAAAACTTTTTACAGTAATTGCAGAGAATGCACTGAAATCTTCAACTTTACAGTTCTCTTTTTTCCTTCTGTGCTGCACTTCAGTAGCTTAAAGCATTTTCTAATGGTAAAATGGTGTTTGAGGCCATTCAGTCCTACAGAGCAAATTTAGCAACAATAAGACATAATTTCAAACGTAGATGACCATCAGTTAGCCAATCAAATCTCTGTCTGTGAGGATACTTTATATTTACACTACATGACTTCACAAGAGTCTTTCAAAGAGAGCTGCACATTGCATGATGTTACATCATCTGACAGTCAGTACAATCCATCTTATTTTATTCCAAGAAACCCAGCTAGGTCTTTTTCCCCTTCATTGTCTTCTCTCCTTCACTCTGATATTCTATCTCATTTTCTCCTCCTCAAACAAATGCTGGTCTTTCATTTTTCTTTTGTCTTTAACAAAGGTTTACTTATAAAAGACAATGAATGCAGCATAATGGATGTGACAAATGAGACAGAACTTCAGCCAGACTGAAGAAGGTAATGAAGCCTCGATGCATCTATCGATCACTGGAGGGAGGGAGGGAAAGATGGAGAAAGACATAAATAAACTGACTCTGAGCACAGTTTCCTCTGCCCAAGCTTCTTAAAGAAGTGAACATTCACATTATCTACATGTACTCATACTGTATTACATTATTACATTATCTGTCATGAGAGAGAATGTCCCTTCCCTCCCTCTCTACCTTTCCTGAGTGAGTGAATGTGATATTTCTGGAGATTAACTGAGTCTTTAGCCAAATCATGGGTTATTTGCTTTGTGTTGCTACACCAGGGTCCATGTGAACAGCCTACAGTCTAGGATGGTCAAAAATGACTGATAGTTACATAGGATATTCAACATCCTGGACAGTGACACTTCCCTCCAATAACCCTAAACATGTACAACCTCAAGTACTTCATGAGTTTGTTAGTTCAACCAGGACTTCGCTCTGCCTGGTCCAGTCCTAAACCAACTGTTCCAGTTGTTCCAGTTTTCTCAGCACACACTGGACAAAGAAAGCATGGTACACACTGAACATGTTGACTGCCTGATAGTTCATGGCCAAAGGGTTTCTCAAATTCCTCAGTTGGGAATGGCAGTGTTGCTCTTGAATTTCTGAAGACAGACAATACATGCTACATGGAGGACCAGACAGATAAATTCACAGTTTTCACCTTGCCATTTTTCAGGTTTGTATCATTCTCCTGCATTATCTTTTAGAATCACTTTTCCAGTGATAGAGCTCCTTGCTGTCACACCAAGAGGTAAGCATTTCACTGTACCACACAGCACCATTTCACTGTACACCACACAGGTAAAAAAACAGAGCAGAAAGTGCAGGACAGTCTGTTGTACAACCAGTTGTGATCACGCCAATATGTTTTTCAGTCTTTATTACATGCAGAGCATCTTGTGTGAAAAGTGAGAAATTTTCAGTCTTTACTGACATCTAAAATGTCAGAGTGGGTTACTGGGTCTAGTGTCAAAAATAAACGCAGCTAATGTGCTCATTAATCTCTGACTGCTTGGAGGGTCTCAGTTATGAGCAGGCCAGAAATGTCAGATCAACCAGGTTACATAATTTACTCTAGAGTCTCTTTAGTACAGAGCTCTAAGTCAACACCTGAACTTTTGATTAAACTGGAAATACAAAACCCAGGTCTGGCTCTTGGTGGTAGGCAGTACTCAAAGAACAAACTCTGAAACTGTCTGTATTTAATGACCTCCTATACCTCCCCATCTATATTCAACAACTATCTAAAGCTAGTGGACAAAATGTCAGCTGAAACAGTAAAATTATCAATGACTGTATCTTTATGTTCTGTGAAACCCAAACAGTCATCTTTGCCAATGATCTGAATACTCTTGCTCTTCTAAGTCTTGTAACAAAACTTTGCTCACTACAAGACATTTTCCTCACTTAGTTAACAACAGTAAATCACTGGATTGGAACACTAAGTATAGTGCTTAGATTATTATTTCATTCACAGAGACAGAGAGGATAGCAGTGAATGACCCACAGAGAACAAGGACAGCATCAATTCACAAGCAAATCTGTGGACATCAGTCTCTATGCAATGAGTCAGTATTTTCTCTGCCAATGGAATAAAAAGAATCACAAATAGCTTGGGACCTAATGACCCTCTGAGCTACTCTCCATACAGTTAAATGGTCAACACAGGCCAAACAAGCGGAGCTGTCAAGATACTCGAAGTAAAAGAAGCAATTGTGTGTGTTTTGACCTTGGGAAAAATAAGCCGTACCTGAGAGGTGCTCTTATATTGATCTACAGCCTTTCTGAGAAACTCACACACTAACAAAAGGCTCCTTTCACAGTGAGTCCTTCCTTTTGTTAGAGATTTCTGTGTGTTGAACCCTCTGATAACACAAAGAGTCACACTGCTATCAGCATAAAGAAAGATCTTTTAAATGGTCACTGATTCAGCTTTATCCTTAAACCTTCAAAACAGCAGTAGTCATTTACCTTCATGTAATGATCATCATATTTTACTTTCCCATATATGTAACAGCCAACAACAAAGAAATCCAACTATCAAGAGAATACTGTGATGCTATAATATAATGCTTATATAATCACAAGGGAGTGCCTTTCAGGAAAGACGTGGTCTCTGATGACCCCCCATCTATAATACAGATGCTAGTCCTGTGTGTTTGTTGTTTTTAACACAGGTTGGTTAGCAAATGTATTATTTTTAAAGTCTTAATAGTAAAATCAACCTCATTAAAGCTGTGTTGTTCTGCAAGACTCAACTTCCTGTTGAGTCAACACTGACTCTCTGATGTGATTTCAAATTACTCCACATACCTAACATTTATCTATCTAGGCAGGACATGTAGTTCACACTGTGAATAATAAAATACAAGTCAATATCATTAGCAACACTGCAGAGACTCAAAGTGTATCAGACAACTGTGGTCAATATAGCAGTAAATGGATCTTTGCTTTGAAAAACTTTGACCAGCTGTTGGTCTAAAGTTTAGCTGCTTTATGTAGGTGGAGGAGCTGAGCTGAGGGTTTTCCATCCACCCACTGTGTGTTAACCATCTGCTCCAACTGAAAACCAGTGACAGAGAAATGCATTGAAAAGAGAAGTAATCACAACCTGATGGCCATGATGTTTTAATTATTTTATACTATATGACTGAACTGTCAGTGTTACTTGCTGAATATTGTTGCTGTCTATATATCAGGGTTTCATCAGGGTTGAAAACAATGTGAAGTGTGTGTGGGAGCAGGTATGTCTGTGTTGTGTACAAATTAGTGACATCCTTTCATGGATGGAAGAGGAACAGAGCAGTCAGACAGACTGAGTGTATGTGGACTGATACCTAATATTATTATTACAGTAGTTTTCCTAACTGTCACTCATTTACTATGTATTACAGCTGAATCCCCTCATGGGTGAAAGTGTGTATGAGATGACTGACAGCATGGAGGCTGCAGAAATGGACAGATGAGAGTCGGGTTGTGGACTGACAGCTCATATGAAGACCTGTCTAGGAAGAGACTACAGAGACCATCAATCCACTGAGGTCTGTTTGAACGTGTCACTGCCCATGGACCAAACCAACTGATGATCACAGTCACAGTGAACAGTGGAAACATGGTTGACATTCAGCTGATATTGAAAGTTGCTCTGTTCATAATGTGACACAGTGAATTCATTACTGTGAAACAACATCACTGGAGTTAGCAGTGATACATCATGTTAGCAAATAGCTGCTTTGACCGCCATTGACATTGCTCTAATATTACACTGATGATTTTCTCAACACATTAGATAAACTCTGATGAATGTGTCATTGCTAACAACAGCATCAGTGTAGTGTTTTGGTTCAGAGAACAAACCCACCACAATCTCCACTGTTTGACCCCTATTCATTTGCTTTGTCTGTGTGAAAGAAAAGCTGGGAAATTGAGTCTATCACTCAGTGAAGGACGCATTAATTATGTTATCAGTCTAAACAAGGTCTAATTAATGCCATCTCTGTTGGTCGTTCAGCTGTTCAACATTCAGACAGAACTATTTGTTGTTCGGTTATTCGTTGAAAATTAATTTCCACTGTGTATGAGAGAAATAAATAAATAGACAGGACCATTTATAGCAACAAAAGGTTACACAGTGTTTGAGTGATGGTGTTCTGTTCTCTGGGAATCTCTCTAAATTAAACCAAGTAACATGCAAGAGATTCTGCTGAGAGCAATAAATATAAACATAAACATAATGGACACAATAATTAACGATAAACCACAATGTAGGGAGTATTGTGTGGTAAAGAGAAAACTTCAGCATGTAGCAGAAAACAACAACAACAGTAGTGGCATGAATGGACTGCAAGTCTGACAATGGTGGACTGTGCACTGGTCTGTCCTGAAACCACACACACACACACACACACACAAGGAAGGTAGCGACAAATACCTCTGCAGGACTAGGACTAGGGCTTACGTAATAAAAGGCTGACAGTTTGGTCTGACTTTCAGACATTTAGGGTCAGCGCCTGTCCATCTATGATTTACAGGATCAGGGAGAGAGAAACGCAAATGTAAATGATCCTTTAATTTTTTTTATTAGCATGACTTTACTCCTCTTCAACAACACAGTGTCTGTTTGATATGAACAATGCTACAAAAAGAAGAGGGATCAAAGAATCAAACATCTATTTTCATCTCCAACAAGGTTCACTCCCTCAGACCTTTCATGTTTGAATACAATAACAGTGAACATGAAATACTGTATTAAAAACACTACTGTGACTGTCACAGCATTCACTGTCATGAAAAGGAATGAGTAGTTGGATTTGATAGCAGCAGCACTGGATAAATGTAACAAGTGATATGACATGAGTAGCAATAATATTATGAGCATGGCCATGTCTGACAGGAGAAGTACAGAGCTTAAAATAAATCAAGCAAAAAATATCTTGATAAAATCTCCAGAGAAAACTGCTCTGTGGAGAAAACAAGCCTGTATTAAATACTATTCCATTAAATTAGATTTACTAGACAATGGTGGTTTCATATTGTAGTAACATACAGGTGTACTGGGAGGAAGTCAGATGTTATTATGTTATTGTTATATTTCTAATCTATTGTCACTAATGATAAAATCATATTTAATACTACAGCCAGTGAATACAACAACACATCATATTTAGGAGCTGTCTCTGTGGTGTGATCTCTTTGTCTCTGTGGCCGAAGACAGCACATCAGCACATTCAGGAAGTTAAACTACAGCTGTCCTGTGAATGTGAAGTCTTACTGTCTCTTTTGAAGTCCAGTGAACGGGTCAGGAGATGGTGTCAGATCACAGGACTCTCTCTCTCTCCCACACACACACACACACACACCCACACACACACATGTTAAGAGCAGGCCACTCTTACCTGAAACAGAGAAAAAAAAGAGGAAAGCACATTGTAAATAAAGGTTTCATATATGTATACTGTGTGACTCATCAAGCAACAATACATCCAGTGTTACCACATTCTGATGAACTGTATCTTTGGGTCTCAGGAGAGAACACAGGAAGCAACAGCTGATCCATATGAAAGTAATTTAACCCACACTGCTGTGCATTTTTGACTGTTTTCATATACAGTCCCATTTAGTGAACAATGTAAGACAACACATATTTACTGCTACAAACACAGTGAGAGATGTCTGAACTGTCAGGAGTCCTTGTGAACAGCAGCTACTGATACAAAGACCACAGGAGAGATGAAAATGAGACAAACTCATTTTCAGCTAAAAGTAGAAAATGATCCTGTACTCACATCTTCCTAAACAAATGAAACCATTAAGGAAAAACCAGCCAAGTGTTACTCTTCCCACTGAAATGTACAATTCTCTTGATAAGTGCTTCTCACTACTCACTTTGTGTCTCTTTATCACATCCTTAATATCACAGGGGAAATCTAAAGAGGATGGGAGAGGAAGCAAGAAACAGACCTCAAACAAGCCACTCTAATGTGCTCTTAGTGTGGAAGAGCATAATGTGCAAAACAGATTGTTAGTGAGGTTTTTAACCAACAACATCACCAACAATCTCATCAACCTCACTGTTTTAGGACACATCAGTTTATTCTCCAGCTGTGATGACAGAGGTGAGGAGGTATCAGAGGTCTCTAATGCATTTTTAATGAGAGAAAAGAGGATGATGGAAAATAAACAAATCATCTCTTCTTATCAAGCAGATCAGCAGTGACACTCATGTTGTCATGTTGAGGTGTCATCTTTCAGTGGATAAAACAATGACACCTTTCTGTGAATGTGGATCTAGAAGCAGCAAACATCACTTACAGTGACCCCACACAGTGGAGCACATTAGCAGCCTAATATGTTGACTGTGTCTTTAACCTGGCAGGAGTCAGGATCATTAAACTTTTCACTGCTAATGCTAATGCTAATCTACAGGTGGGGAGCAAATGAAAACAGGCAGATTTACAGTTTGACTGAAAATGTTAAAGAACTGAACTGAGACTGAATGAAAAATAAAGATAAATGCAACAATCTCCAACTGTGGTAATTATTACTAAAGACTGATTCATTCATAAATACTGTCAACTGCAGCTAAGCAGCTGTAACTTCTGCAGATGTCATATTAATGCACACTGATGATCATGATGAACGTGCCCAAATTACAAACCCAGAAGGGGAAATAAATAAATAAATATTAATCATTATAATTATTCATAGCAGCGTGAACCTGACACAAACTCAAATTAAATAGTTGGGGAATGCGTTGATTGTAAAGGAAGAAAACATCATCTAAAGCTGTGACACGACACAGCTACACAGGTTTATGTAAGATGTAAGAGGTATTCCTCCCTGAGGCTGTGTGGCTGCACAGGCTTGTTAATGCCTCCAGGCTCCTCTGTTGCATTACAGCTGCTGTTTTTTGGAGGAAATGAGGGACGAGACAACAGAGTGTCTGTCTGCTGTCTAACTCTGTCCATCTCTCCTTAATCCCCTTTGTTTCGTACCTCTAGTTCAAGAATATGTGGGATGTTAAACCCTCCAGCCAACCAGTCCAAGGGACAACAAGCCCTGCTGATTTTGGCTGAGACAAAGACGTTGTTCCCACTCGTTCTGTGGGTAGAGAAAGCATCTCATAAAGCTGTGTGCCCCAGCTGAGCTGCACTGTGAATATGATGTAAAGATGTTCAACATCAGACTTTCACAGTCTGGTACAAACCAAAAGAATCACTGAATAAATCTGATGTTGTGTTCAGAGACTGTGATGAAGCAAATTAGTCAGAGAGACTAACTGAACTGACAGCAAGTAAAAACTGCTCACTCTTAAAACTGGGCACTCCATCTAAGAGAGCCAGGAGCTGTCAGGAGCTTGGCTTTATTTATAATTTGCAACATGTGAACCAGTGATGATATTATGGGCTCACATAAGAGGCTCATAGCCTACAATAAGAAGCAGTGTAACATCATCTCTGTGATCACAAACCAAGCATAACAGCCTGCAATAATACCTGAACTGTAACATTATCAGTGAGCTAAAACAGTAGGATGATACATATCCACGCCCACATTGTACATAAACCTACAGCAACATGTGTTTATGTGTGTGAGAGCTAGTCTGACTGTCTGTTCCTCAGCATTCAGGCTGCTGACCCAACAGACAGACATTAAGCTGCTTGACAGCATCAATCTGGGCTGATGGGATGTCCATACTGGATGTAGGAGGGCTGAAGAAATACATCTTTTATCTCACACACACCATGGAAAAGACACAGACAAACACACGCAAACCCTCCTTTGTGTCTATCATCCTGTCGTCCTCTCCACTGACAGACAGCCTGAGTCAACCTCCTCTCCATCCACAAAGCACAGTATTAGCTGCCTGTGGTAGCTCTGTTGATATATTGGTTGAGACCTGGGTAAGGATCTCAAGACTGTGTTATAGGTGGCTGCTTGTTTGTGTCTTATAATCATCACAACACCCCAGTCAGTCTGGTGACTGCTGATTCCAGCCCTGACCCCAAAGACCTGTGTTTTCTCACTGAGCAGCTGATCGATGGGTGTGTTGCTTCTGTCACCACTACATTATCAAACATTCACAATTCCTCTCAGAGCTGATGCTCTTACAGTCTGGAGAGCATCATTACTTACTGCTGACATTTAATTACCAAAGTAGACAGGAGAGCAGACAAGGAAACTAATCCTTTCTTATCCTCTGTCCATCCCTTCTTCTCTTAGTCCTACTGCTGCTCACAAAAGATAGTTTTTACTTGTTTCCCACTTCTCAACGCTTCTTTAGTCATCCACGTATATCACAGTCTCCTTCTGTCATCCACCCCACACACACTCCACACTAATAAGGTTCCTTGCCTGTATAAGAGCAGTGCCAAAGAGAATCCAATAGGTCATGACTGATTGATCCAAACTTCAAGACGTCATGGTTAAAGTGAACAGAGATGTGTGTGAAGATATTTAACTAGTATAAGTCATTATTCATACGTCACTAAGATGCACAGACACACACTTCATCAGAGAGGCCAGCATGCTGAAATAACCACCACAGTGGAGCTGACAGTCCAACAGCCTCCACATGTTCCTGCACTACTCTACTACTCTGCTGAGAGGAGACTCTACTGAAGCTGTCAGCTGTACCATCAGCCTCTGAGGCTGCTCTCCTCTCTGTGTCACACACTGCTACTGTACATGAAGACTGCTGTCAGCTCAGCTCACACACACTCATCACTAACTTTATTTAGAGCAAACACAGCTCTGCTGTAACAGTGACCAGCAGAAAGTCAGAGACTTCCCATGAGGAGCGCAGCTCTCTGCCATGTCAGGTGTTTTCAGGAAGGGACGTCACTTCACATACCTTCACAACTCGAGTCAGCATCAGACGGACAGACGCACAATAAACATCCAAGGTAGCTGTAATTTCCCTCTCAACTCCGGTGTTTCCTAGTGGAAAACGCCAGGACATGAAATGAAAAAGAATGAAACGATCCCTTGCCTTGAAATCCAAAGAGGAAAGCGACGCCGGGGATCCACACGGTGTGTATCCAGAAGTAAACCATGGTGTCCTTTAATCAGGGGCAAAAGCTCCGCGCTCTTCCCGACGAAGCTCCGTCTCCAGCGGTTAATTTCCAGCAGAGAAAGCGCTGCAGATGAAGCCGAGCAGAGGAAGAAATCCCAGTCTGAACGGTGCTGATGAACACAAGAGCTGGAGACTCTGTCGCTTCTTCTTCTGCTGCGTTCACACGGACATTAGCGACCCCTACCGACACGTTCATCCACAGAGGAAGAGACTGTGTGAGTCCTGTCTCTGTGTGTGGTCAGTCTGTTTCTACTAAAGCAGCGTTTCGTGGTTCAGGACTGAGAGCAGGACTAATCTGGACAAGTCCAACATTTCATTCAGCAGCACAACCGTCATTTCTCACACGGATCAGCACATTTTACAGCGGCCTCTGATTGTGACCAAGTCACACCTGTGCAATAATCACGCGGCCGCTAATCAGCATCTTGATATGCCACACCTGTCAGGTGGATGGATTATCTTGGCAAAGTACAAGTGTTTACCAACACGGAATTAAACTGATTTGTGAACAAAACACAAATCTGAGAGAGAGACGCCCTCTGTGTGATTTTCAACCGATTAAAACTGAAAACAAAAAACAAAAGTGTTGCATTTATATTTTTGTTCAGTTTACAAGGTGGCAAGTTTATTTCCCTTCAGACAGAAAATTAGCTGCTTAATGCATAACTGCCTTTCTAATTATAATAACATGTTCTGATGATAAAGGTGATGATGACAGCTCATATAGAAATATCACACATTAAGAAATGTTATATTTTTGTGTGAATAATATTAATTCTAATAATATAATAATATTAGAGTCCATATGTTCTACTTTTGACGTCTAATTAAACTATAAAAATGGAGTCTTCTCAGGATACAGTCCTTTTAGTGTATCTCCAGGAGCTGCTGAGTCCCATATGTACAGTAGTGTACCCATATATGTCAGAGTTCAAAGTGAAGACAGTGTAGTTGGTCTCAGTGGAAAAAGCCAGTTATCTATGTGCATACAAGTGTGGTGTTTTACCCAAGACATCCTGACAACAGATTTATTACACACACTTCTCTCAGATCCACTGAAGCTGTGTTTTAGTTTTTACTGTTCACTCTGGCTGCAGCTGCAACATCTGCAGAGGACAAATGTTTAATGTTACTGTCGTTATTATTAGCAATATTATTATCATTATTATTACCGATCCGAGATGACATTGGGTGAGAGGCAGTGTACGTCCTGAACAGATCACCAGTCTATCACAGGCTGACACACACACAGACAAACAACCATTCACACTCACATTCACACCTACAGGCAATGTAGAGTCACCAATTCAATTAATTTACTGTGGGTGGAAGCTGGAGAACCCGGGCAGAGCCCACACAGGCACAGCGAGAACATGCACACTCCTGGTGAGTAAACAGCAGGAGACTTTAGATTTAATAGACTGTTTTGCTCAGTAAGTGACCAGATTTATTTAGAACACTATTCATAACACAGGATAGAAAGTACAAAGAATTTTCTAGATACAAAGGTGAACATGTTTGACCACCAGGTGTTTCCATAATGTCACGACATATTGAATATCTATTATTATATTTGTATTTTTACTCTCAGTTTTGTTTCCTTTTAGTTTCCATCTGTGGAGCTTCCACCCACGAGACCTTATGGCACAGGTGGACTGTGTTTGCACAGTTTATTTACATTCTCCACCTGTTTCTCTCACACACTGCTCATTTGTATTTTAGGCTTGGAGAAGATGAAAACAGTTTTCATTAGAACATGCCAGCAGCAAGAGAAACAAAGCAAAGGTTAGATGGAATCCCATCAAAATACTATGATGGAAAACATAGTTTGCTGTCAGAGTCCGAGAAGTGAAACTGCTGATTCTCAGACACAAGTCAAGTCTGTTTCATGTCAGAGTCAAACTGGTGAGATGCATGAAATGTAAATGATTTCTGCATACACGCTGCATGCTTCCATACATTATTTATGACCATATGATATTAGATCTGTGTGTGAGGACATGTACCTCACAGTTATCTTTACAGCCTCGTGATGCCAGTCTTCATCCTCAGCCACATCAGTTAACACACTGTAATCACAGATCATCTCTTTGCTCACTGTATGAATTATATATACACAGTGTGAACACGTCACAAATCATTTAGATACAGACTGAAATATAGGAAGAAATAATCTGTTTGAAAGAAGCTGCATAAATATGAAAATCTTCCCACAGATGATGGTTGGTAATGAGTTCTTTTTTGGGAAGATGAAGGCAAATGATTTCACATTAGTTAGTGCCACTAACATCTTTGTAAAATAGTAAAATCTTATCAATGCTGGAAGACAACGTTAACATCATACGGTGCAAGAAATGACGCCAAAATCCACAAATTCATTTTTATACTAATAAAATTAATAATGATAATCAGTTCAGACAGTGTCTCCAGCTCTTACACTTCTGCAATCAGAGAAATCACTGCTGTGAAAACACGTCCTCATCATTTCTCTTATTGAGAGAAAATTCAGAGTCACTCAGTGCAGTCCACTCATGCTCTCTGTCCTCCAGCAAACCTTTGGATGTCAGTATGAAAACCTCAAGCTGATATTGGGGAACTGCTGTGGGAGGAAACATGGGAACCTGTGGGAGCTCTGGACTTACAGAGTGTCATAAGACAAGGCAATTTGTTAATTATCTGGGATACACTCTCAGATCATGTGGCATGCTGGGAATTTAAAGTAGCTATAGTTTTCTATTGATCAACAATAGACAGAGATTAAAAAGTATAAAGAGAAAAACAACACATGAGAGAAAATGATGGAGGGACAGAAGAGAACTTTCAAAGCTTGTGTGAGGAATTTCCATTGGTCCCTTTGTTGTATGAATAATCATCCAGCAGGCTGATGATGTTAGCACCATGGACAGCTACACATCCCAAAGCTACTGAACTGAAAATCTGAATGTGTTGGATGGATGGATCTCAGTGGTGGACTCAAACTATACTGATCTCTCCTCCTGGTCAGCACCATGGACAGAGGCAGAACAGCAGCAGAGCACAGAGACTGATTCACTGTGGAGACACACTGCTGCTCTCTCTATTATAAATGAAGAAATATTATTATTATTCTAATTTAAAATCTTTATCTAAAAATCTAATCTATATCTTTTTATTTTTTTTACTTTTCTGTTGGGATTTTTGTTTTTAAATATTACTCAAAATTGATGAAGTGACCTTTCTCCATTCACCAAGTGTCACAGTTGTAAGTTATTGTAAGATGTAAGAAGTCTGAAAGGGAAAGTTTACTGCTTGACTTTTCATCCATCAAGTATCAGGATACAGATCAGAAAATATCTGTATTGATCTCACTTCTAAATATGACATCACATTACCCAGCATTCTCTCCGCTCTGAGCTGTGACCTCCAGCAGTGGATCATTTACAGTAAAGTTGCAGACACTCTGTGATACTTGCTCTCTGATGCTAATGACTCTTGGAGCTCTAGTTTCCTCTGCTGTTGGTCTCTGTCCTGAATAAAAAGCTCCTCTGTCTATTTCTAGTGACTCCATCCCAGTGGTTTCCATCACACCAGACCCCCAGCTGATTACCTGTGACTCTGCTGAGAGCGTTGATTTATGACTGTTTTGCTCTTATTATTCTTTAGCTCTGTGCTGCAGCACTGCAGCTCTCAGCTGGCATGCAGAACCTGTGAAAGCTTCCCTGAAGACTTTGTTTTAATAACACACTGCCTCTAACAGAGAGCCAAATGACTGTAGAACAGAGCATCACTTCCTGGTTCAGAGCCACTTCAAAGTGTGTTGGTCTCTGTAACAGATTCAACAGAGAACTGGATCTCATCACTAACAGAAACAGTCCTAAGTATCCTGGCAGAGAGAGGAGCAGTCAGTCTGGATCTACAACAATAAAATTGAGAATTAATGTTATGTTGCAATTATGTTTTTTTCCTTTCTCAGTGCTAGCCTGCAGGTTTATTTACCTTGCATTCTGGCATCTGTTATATCTATGTTTAAGAAGAATTCCATGATGACATGATAATGACCTAAAGTCATTCACAAGCTGCCAGAAACATTCTGCAGAATTACAGTCATAGACATGTGATCACTTACATCAGTGGGTGACATGTGGCAGAACTATAACCATAGAAATGTGGAGGTACAGTAGCAGCTGTGTGTTACACTGCAAACATTAACAAAGAAAGAAAGATGAGGGGATAAGTTTTGTTGCTCTGAAATGAGGTCCTGGTGTGCAGTCTTCATTGTGATCTCTGTCTTCTGTTACTGAAGCATGAATCAATAACAATAACACTGACACTGTATTAATTGAAATAAAACAAATGAGTTGCAGCTGGTTAAACTCAGCACAACCCCCTGAAGCAGGAGACTGCAGGAGTTGGAAAAGGCTGGAAGAGAAGCACAGATTTGAAACAAAGAAAGTGAACATTCGGTGCAACAGTCGTGGAGAAGAAAGGGAAATATGTATATGTGCAGCACAGTACAGCATTATTGTTGAGCTGTTACAGTGTGAAGTGCAGCAGCTTCAGAGTTCTCACCACATTATAGCAGCAGAGAAGGAGGTAAAGGAGGCACAGAAACCATAGATCTGTTCCATGCTGATTACAGGCTAATTATTCTCACATTTGTGCACTAATTGCTTCGCTTTCTTCTTTGAATTAATGTTACTGACTCAGTAACTAACAGAGCTGACTGACATTTGATGAACTGAACATTCATCTCCAAATATCAGTCACTCCATCAGTATAGAGGCACATTACCATCGAGTAACAGGACTGATTCAGACACACACAGCACCAGAGAAGTGTGGAGTCATCTTCCCTGATCCATCCTGTCTGTCTCATCCTCATCCTGTGAGACTTTCTGCTTGTCAATAATCCAACCATCATAAATGATTATCCCTCAGTGTTCTCACTCTAGAAACAGCCTGTGTGACACTATAATCATTTCTTTATAAACTACTGCCACACACACACATGCACTGTCAAAGCTCATTAGCAACTGTTTTACCTGCATTTCAAGATCAATGACGAGACAACAAACAGAGACCAAACACAAACCGCATCATCTTAAAATCAGGGTATTGAAGCAAAATTACAAACAGACAGAAGGTTAAATCTGAGAGCACCACTGAATGTGGATGAAGAGACATACGTGGTAGTTCAGCTTCAGTCCAGCTCATCCAGCTGCTTAAAACTGTTTACATCGCAGTTCTACTCCCAACCGACTCCAGTAAGAGAAACAACAGAAGGGAACAGTGTGGGTGGAAAAATGCTGATTACCTGACACTTCTAAAAGGCAGAAGCTGAATACTTCACACAGAAAATAAAACTATATCCAAATGACAAAGAGAGGAATGAGGGGAAGAGAAAGTGGGAGGACAGAAAGAAAAGAGTACAATTTCTACAAATCTGATCTCACTGGTGACTCATCGCTGACAAAGGAAGATTCTTGAAATTTTGTGAGGAGAGCAAGAAGAAGCTGAGAGAGAGCAATGTAGCAGAAAAACTTTAAAATCCAACAGTGATTCATCATGATTAGAGAAAACTACCTGATACTTGTCTTGAGTGTCCAGTCAGTGAAAGAGAGGGGTTTCTTTCTTTACAGAAACCATGAAAGTAAAGGTGATTCTCCATATTACATATATTATGTCTGGATGACTAAGTGGTGTTTTTGGACTGACTGATAGTTCATCTAAAAAGGAGCTGAAAAAGTTCTTTGAGTTACTGTGTCATCACAATTTCTTCAAAATAACTTTACTTCATGAGTTTTCACTCTGTCATAGAAATGAAAAGGCACTGAGCACACAGTCTGACTGTGTGCACTTCATATGCTGAAGGAAATATAAGGTCCATGATGCCACTGCCTCAGCTCATCTCCTCCCATTGTAAACCCAGCAGTGTGTTAATATATAATGCAGTCAACCCAGGGTGATCAAACTCACTGTTCCTCACTGTTCCCCTGAACTTACGTGTCCATTAATGAATAATCAGTCAAATGTCCAATAAATCTAACACCCTCTGCCTTTTAGCTCCCAAACATCTTTTTTCAATGGATTCGGTTCAGTCTCATCTGATTAATGACACGGCCACTTAAGTCTGGGCAGAAACCAGTTCAAATCCAGTCAATAGAAGAAAAGACCCTGATGGGCAGAGTGTCTCCTCCCCTTCTCCACCTTCTCTCTCCTCCTCAGTGCAGTCAGTGGATTGGATGGTCACCCACCAGCAGAACTAAAGCAATTGATTGTGTTGTTGAATGAGAGGACAGCATCTTAATCCTAACACCACTGACTGACCAGTGATGAGTCTCTGATCTCAGACACTTTGGGTTCATAGTGGCTGCACTGAAGAACACCAATGGTAATTCATTCAGATAAGTTTAATGATTTTTTTCTTTTACCATTTCAAAGGGATATATACATATACATATACATAATATATATATATATATATATATATATATATATATATAGAGAGAGAGAGAGAGAATAGAAATCTCATCTGCTCATGAGATTCAAACCAGTGAATGTCTGGTCTTCAACCTGCTGCTTTAACCTTTGGGCTGTTACAACCTCTTATGAACTACTACCTGCTGCATAATCGCATTCATTACTGCATTATTCCCAGCATGAGGAATTGCACATTGGCTAACATAATTTCTGTCACTGTTCAGTTAGGAGGAGTAAAGAAGAAGCAGGTGGTGGAAGAAAAACTGACAAGACGAGGAAATGGAGGAGGGTGAGAAAAAGATGAAAAATGACTCTGCTATATCAACTAAAGCCTGTCAGTGCCAAAGAAATTATCCTTATCCAGAAATGCACCAATTAAAGCAACTATCTTAATCTTAATATCCCATCTGCACACAGTTTCTGAAAAGTAAAGTAAAACCAGATAAATATTACAAAATGTGCGCTTTAATGCAAGATAAAGGAAAATTGTCACATGACTTAGGTTCATTAAATAAATGTTAGAAATACATAACGGTTCAGACTGTTTTCAGTAAAATATCACCAACCAGCTGTGATGAATCTTATTTAAGGCTCTATTAATCTATCACAGCAGACAGCAGGACAAGAACAATGACATGACTGAAGGAGACATGAAGGTTTGTCCTGGTTTGAAGGACAGAAGATGGAGGTCAGGCTGTGTGTGGTTGCTCTGTCTGGGGAGTCTGGTGGAGAAGAGACAGAGAAAACTGAGGTCCAACCACTGACAGGACACAAGAGAGCAGCTCCAGCCCTCTGGCTCTGACAGAAGACACACTGGGAGGGAGGACAGCTGTCCAGCTTTGGATCAGCTACAGGAGAACATGGGGAGATGTGAGAGGACAGGACCAAGGACTGGACACTGAGGGGACACACATCATCCCTCTGGCTGACCAAGAGAACAAACACTGACTTCACTGTGTCACAAAGTTCACATCATGTGACGAAGTGGCCTTCACTTAAACTGCAGAGTACCTATAAACTACACTTGTTTAGAAGCAGTTTGCATTTAATTAACTTCAAAAAACCTCAGTGTGATCACAAACAGCACAGATTCTGTAGGTTTCCTAGACAGAGGTGAAAGCCAATCTAATTTCTATTAACAGGTGATTTAATGCTTATTTTCTTCCATAATGGACGGTCATCAGCTCACCATCTGCTGGGCTACAGTGCTGATCAGCTCAGCAAATGTGTTGTGATCTAATAGGATCAGACAGGTGTGGATACATGCAGGATAAAAACAGCTCTGCTCCAGTGAAGGTAGCTGAACTAGAAACATACATACAGACACCTGCTACTGTGATTTCATCAACACATTTTCATGAACACTCATACACCACAGATGCTATGTATCAAGCAGGAAAGGTACACACATTAAAGATGAAACATTACATTTCTACATGATCCTAAAGTCAATAAAACATACACACATTGTTCTGTCTCAGGCAAACACATGCACACCCTCCTACACACTGTCCACATTGCTGCTCTCTGTGTCTGTGAAATCACTTGTTGCCACTTTGTTCCTCCAAATATAACAGTTAACAGTAAATTATTTGTCTGTGAAAGGACATACATAAACACACATTAACACATTCTCCACCTGCGTTGTGGCTGTGTAAGGACTGTGTGAAGTGTGGAGGCGACCGTCACAATGACTGACTTCTCTCTGCGTGGTTCCACTCAGCTGCCTGTCACTGACCCTTCATAAGAAAGTGTTGGAGGTTAGAGATCTATTTACTGATGCTGGAGCTTTTAACAGTTCACATTATGATAAAGAGTGTGATCTGTGCAACAGAGGAGGATTAGTGTCGTCAGTCTGAGAAAGCAGTGAGTTATCAGCCTGATTCTGGAAAACCTCTCTGGGATAATCACATCGACAGGCTGACTGATGAAGCTTGTTCCAATTAGTTTCTACTTATTCTGTCCTTCAGAAAGTTCTACTTGGAGTTTTCAGTGAAATGACTTTTTATAAACTGATGGAACCACAAAGACTCACCACAGTCATTTCTACCAGCAGCCAGCAGACAGACATAATCAGACAACCTCTTCACTTCACACTGACAGAGACATGAAGCCCAGTTCAGCCTTTGCACAACTCTGAAGAACAAATCAGTCCAACACTGCTGAGATGGAAGTCAGCTCATTACAAAACAGTAGCAGAGATGATGTCAAATCACATTAGAGGCTTTTAAATATTTGGTCATAAAACTCACTGCACCAGTACAAAAACAGTGAATACAAACACATTACTGCAATCATAGAGAGTCACAAAATCTCTCTCTCTCTCTCTCTCTCTCTCTCTCTCTCTCTCTCTCTCTGTCACACACACACACACACACACACACACACACACACACACACATAGTTACCTAAACCATGAAATGATCTCCTCTGAACAACACTGTGACAAATCAAACTGTATCCATCTGGTGTCTCTGTGGAACATCAAGTGTTGAAATGTGTAGGAGGCTGCTGTTGTTGAAAAAAAAAATTAGATTGGGATTGGTGTGTGTTTGTGACGGGGGACTGTAAATACACTGATAATTCATGTCCCTGCATCACATCTGCTTATTTTAAATAAAAATGCTGAGGTGTGTTTTTCTCTATTGTTATTACTGACAGACCATACACACACTTTCAAATCATGCACAGCTCTATAGTCATCTTACACATAGAAGAAAAGTGGAGTACAGAGGAAAGCCCTGGATATATGGTGGCTGAGCATTATGCAGATTGCTGTGAGCTGAGCTGACAGGATGAGTGGCTGAGCCAATAAAGTCTGTTTGAAGAGCAAAGCCTGTGTGAAATAGTAATGTATACAGTATTTTATGGAAAAGAATCTGACACTGCCCTGTCAATCTCATAATACCTGCTAACTTAGACATCCTTGGCAGCATTATAATTAGGTGACAAATAATGGACTTCAGTTTGTGACTGTGGGTTATCATACAATCCACTTGCGTTGCCTGAGGACATTCACAAGTTGTAAACAAGGGAATCTTTCCCAGCTCTACCACTGAGAGATTAAATTTAATATGAACACAGCACAACAAGCACAAGCATTAATTAGCATCATCGCACAGTGGATTATGGGATACTGAAGGCTGCAGAAGATACTGTTTTTAGCTACACGATGTGGAAACTCTGAAATGGGAGAGGTCATAGCAGGAAAAACACCAGCTGGAAATAATGACATTAATGACTGCCGTCGTTAGTGTTATCAGAACCAGCTGTGATTTAGATGCTGTGACCGATCAAAATGTTTCCTGTGATAAAAGGTCTACAGGAGCACAGGTACAGTCTGAAAATTACAGACAAGCACAACGCACTGAAGCTTCATTGACAGAAAATATGAACAGCACAGAAACACTGCTCACTTCAGTACCAACTCTGAAATAATGTGGGAGTTGTCTTTGCACTCCAACACACTGACCAGCCCCTGCAGCTCTGTCCTGCTGCACGCTGGGTCACACAGTGCTGTGAAAGTGCCTTGTAACCTCACAGAGCTTCCCACAGTACAGGATGTCATTATGCAGCAGACTGGACCCAGATCACACCCAGACCAGCGGATCTGCCCTGCTGACATCAACCAGAGCTGGAAGCTACTAATTAGCATAACTTCCACTACTACAAATATCCCCCAGCTCAGCATGAACCACTTGTTAGTGATGAGCATAACTGCTGCTTCATTATTACTGAGAGAAAAAGATGAGAAGCAGACAGCAGAGGAACAAAATGACTGTTCAAGGTGATTCAGTAAATGGAAAACCAGTTAAGTTATGAGCTCGATCCCACTATACACACAGACACAGCAGATGCCAAGAGAACAGTTCCTGTCTATGTGATGTTGCCACTGGCTCTGAACAAACACATGTAGCTCTCTCCAAAGTCCACCCTGCTCCAGCGTTTCAGCCTGAGGGTTCCTCTATAAAATATGACCATCCAGTAGATACTGCAGTCTGATAACACAGAGCCTGACCTGTCAGCTACAACACCAGGCTGACAGTCTGATGGTAGGGCTAACACAGATATCTGCTGGGATCAGCTGTAAGCCAACAACCTGAGGAAACAAACAACCAAACAAACAACCAACCGGACAGACCAGACCAAAGAAGAACAACAAGGTCATTACACTCCATCTGACATTTTCACTGTAGTTTCTCTTTTTCTTCAAACTTTCCTGTTTTCAAAGACACATAATCAGAGTCTAAGATAAAACCTGTTGACATTAAGAGCTTCAGTTTCCTCCCATTAGGACTCTACTTGAGTGTTTATATATGGAACAACAAAGACAAGTCTTCTGTCTTTCTCTCTGTAGAGGTTGTTATCTGACTCACCTGGAACCTGAACTTTTACAGGAAGCATTTCCCCACAGTCTGCTGCCATGTCTGTGTTTTAGAATCCATTGACTCCTTTTAGAACTTTGGTGAAAAGGCTGATATTTATCAAACAGCAGTGGAATACTTTAGCTACACTAAAGGTTACAGTTTAGTTTTACTGACTTGATGATTCACAGGGTGACTAAAAAGCCTTTTTCTGTTCACAGCAAATGTTTTTAATTAAGAGCACAGGTGTGATTAATTACACACCTGTGCTTCTCCTGCTCTTAATTAAATGACTGCAGTCCATTAAGGTGAGCCAGGTCCTTGGACCTGCCATTGTACAACCATTGCCATCATTAACTAAATCAGTTACACCTGTGTTTTTCCTACTGTGTTGCAAAGATAGTCTGCTGTGGAAAAGGTCAGTTTATCCATTCATTTAACAAAGCTAAACATTGCACAGAAACATTTTAAATAGGTAAAGATGACAAGTGAAGGTGAAGTGGTCAGTGTTGTCAAAGATATCAAGTTTCTGGTAGGGAACAATGTTAGACTCCAAAATAAAGTAACATCTTCACAATATGACGACTCAGTTTCAAGAATCTGTGGATGGTGAAGTCATGAAATGATGGAAGCTGATTCTTCTTTGACAAAAAGAGGATCATGAATGACATATTCAGACTGACAGGTTCAGCTGTGACATTTAAAGATCATCTTTAGTCAGTCATTTCAATGCAGGATGAAAGCTGATTGATTGGATATGGTGCCAACTCAATTTTTGAAGAAGATGTTTTTAACACTGGCAGCAGAGGAAAAGCAAGAAATTACAGTGACACCTTGAAATCAGTGAATAAAGATTCACATGAATAGAAATGCTGCAAAGAAAGAATTAGATGAATAAAAAGGGAAGTAAGAGAAATGACTTTCCTCTTTGAACTTCTGCAAAACCTTCATTGAAATGTTTATCTAACTGACAGTTACACACACAGCATGTTATGTTGTTAACCTTATACTCCATAATCCATCCACTCAGAATCCAACCTGTTTCCACAACTACAAAGTGCCAAATCTGTGTCTCTATCATCTCATCACATGAATGAACTATATGTTTCAAATGAAGAGCTTCAAATATCTGGCATCATACAGTAAGAACAGCATTATTATGTTATGACATTGAATGAATGCTCATGTCTATGGACACTGAGAAAAGAGGAATGAGGTTGCAGGAGGTTAATTTGAACCAAACTATCTACTTTAATCTAGTCTAATGAGCTTTAAATCTAGAGCCTTTATGTATAATTATTTACTAGAACATTAGACAAAAAAATCTACTTTAATTGGACAGACACACACACACACACACACACACACACACACACACACACAGGCAGCTAATTAGAAAGCATAAAAGACTGGCAACAATTCCCACAACAGGGAGTGAAGCTGGCATTCAGAGAAGCACGCCAGGTGTCGAGCAGCACTGTGGAGCTTACAGCAGGGAGGTGGAAATAATGTCTCAGTGCATGAGTGAGTCCAGTGGTGGCCTACGCTTCTCTGCTGAGCAGTCATCACTGTGATGATGCTGCTGCACAACACTGTTGTCTGGTCAAGAGGATCCTTACATGATCAAGAGAGGGAAGAGGAGGAGGAGGAGGATGGTATCATACTTCATACACAGTGTGCTTCGCATGAAAACAGCAAACAGGACGAAATTGAGCCTAAATTAAATGTTCATCAATCCCCGACTCACACACCAAAACTCATACAAATATAATCTTTCTCAAATAGCACATATATAAACTAGAGCAGAAAATGCTGGTCAAAAACCAGCAGCATTTTAAGCTTTCTATTAAATGAGGTACACACTGGAGCACATCTGAGGTCATCTGGTAAGTTGTTCCAGTGACTAGAGCATTAAACTGAAAAGAAGCTGCTGCAGATTTCACTTTAATCCTTGAAACAGGCCTGTGTGAGATGACCTGAGAGACCTGTTTAGCTCGTAAGCACTGAGCAGGTCTGAGAGATGATGTGGAGAAGCAGCATTTTGTGTTTTATAGACAAGAAGCAAACCCCTGAAGTCATTTTAGGATGATAAGGTGATCTGAGAGCTGGTGTTATACACCCAAACCTTAACACATGAGAAATTCTGTGACATGTAGTAATAGAACCTGTGACACACTCACTTTCAGCAGATTGACGTGGCTCTGCAGAAGTTCAGTAACATGACAGACCAGGACCAGAAGGATCAAAACAATTTCACCAACCCAACAAACCAAATGTGTGTATTATTGAACTTATTATAGTACATAATCCTGTTATGGGAGATGAGGATTGGAGTGGCAGCTTGTCAAGTTTGTTCAACAGGATCCTGACTTCATATAGCTGCAGGTTCAATTCCCTGTGTTGATAGTGTTCAGTCACTGCCTAGTGTGTTGGACTAACAATCAAACAGTCACTCTTTCTTGGAGGCAGCAGGGAGCCTTCCTGCCCTCAGGAAAACACAGATCTCTTTACAGCTTCTTCGCTATCAACAAATCTCCACAGACTGCAAATAAAATATCTGCAATAAAACCAGCAGAAGAGCAGTTTTACTGCAGAAGAAGAACTGGTGATCATTTTTATGCAGACAGACTGCAGAGAGTCTCCTCTGTGCTTAGGAAGGACAATAACCTGACACATGAATCCCTCCTCCCTCCAAGTTAGGTGTACTGTTCTACTGATTTTACACACACACATACACAGCATGTAAAGGTAAAACAGCTGAGAGTCACAGCCCTCCCCTTCTATCATTAACACCCATAATTCCTCTGCAAACTACTACTACACCACTATGTGAATATGCAGTGAGGTCCTCAGTCTGTGTGTCTAAATATTGGATATGTGGTGAAGTCTGGAGGCCTTGTTGTCTCTGGTGAACTGAACTGAAGTGTAAATGCTCATTGAGCAGCTCTAAATACATGTAATCCTACAGAGCCCTGGGGTGGAAGCATTAGAGAGATAACACAGACCCTGAATGAAGAGTCTGCATAAAACTGACTGACTTAATGAAACACTAATGTATTAACAGACCATGAATTTATTACAAAAAATACTGAGGAGGCGCAATGACTGTGGGACATTTGTACTGAGCAGAGTCACTCTTACTGTAATCTCAGGCAGCAAGTTAAAACAATTGAAGACACAATAAACTGTATTAAACATAATTCTCTGAGTTATTTCTCTTCTCTCTAGTTTTTATCTCACTAGATCTTTCTCCCTTTACCCATCCTGTCTTCTCCCTGTTTTCTTTATCAGGTGCAAATCATTTCCACAATATTTATGCATGTAGGGCATTTTTCCTTTGAAGCTTTTGTTCAACACAAATAGAGTAAAATCAATTTCCAACTTTACGGTTTCTTGTTTTTGTTCTTCTATTCATTCAGTTCTTTTCTTCCTCCTACCTCTTCTTTCTTCTGTGCTCTGGGTGATAAAGAAGGTAGATTCAGCTGCTTTCAGAAGGCTGGAGAGAGAACAGAGTCTCTGAGACTAACACTGTGGTGAACCTGATGAGTATCTGAAAAAGAAAATGCTGTTGTTGTATCTGACTCTTGACTGAAAAACGCTGAGGCTGTTAGTCTTTTGGGATGTGAGAGATTTGCAGATTCCCACCTCTCAGCTCCTCTGATCGGAGAGAAAGTTTGATGAACAACAGAATGTTTGTGTTCTGTTTGTCCAGATTAATTCAAATGTCCAGTGTGCTCATGCCAGTGGGATGTTGTTAGTTTGCTGCAGTATGTAGAAATCTTATATTCTCTGACACTATTTTCATGCTGATAAAGTGAGAGATCTCACACTGTGATCTGATGTAGTGTTTGATTGGATATTATGTCATTATTCTTTCACAGAGTCAAAGTGGATTGAATAATGATAATAATCACATTAGGGGAGAAATTGTTGAAGTGGATCAAATCCTCAGTAATCTCCCCATGCACATTTCCCCTCACAGCTGTCACCATGGTAATGAGTGGAGTGGGTTGTGTGGCTGTAGTCTAAGTGGATCATACTGTCTTTCTACGCCCAGTTTCTAGCACCCAAACACACCCAGAGTATCTGCTGCTCTTTGTCTGTTTACCCCTTTTCCCTTGATGTTTGTCTCCAAGCAGAAATGCAGCATGAAATTATTCTAAGTGGAGCCACTGAATCAGTCTATTTGCCACAATTACTGACTGAAAGGCTGAAGAGGGAATAACTGTTCTCACTGAAAGACCTGCATTTACTATACGTGTGGAAATGAACACTGATGCACTGATTCAGAGATAAATGTCCTCCTACAGACACAACATATGATAATTTTGCTGAACATGTTCCTATTTGTGTTTCCAAGTGTCACTGCTGAATGAAGAGTAATACAAACTTTTGAAACTAAAGTGAGAATCTTTGATGAATGAAGGAGCAGGGAGCTGGAGACAGAGGCTGAGGCAGTGGATCATGACACTAATGAGGTGCTGACACCTGGACGACCTGCATCACTGAGCCTCAAACATGGAGGACGAGGTGACCACAGTCACACTGGAGGCAATGGACAACAAGAGCAGCACACATAAACAGATGTCAGGTGTGTCTTCTACGATCACAGAAAACAGCAGCTGCAAATACTCATTCAAGCCCAATTCATTTCATCCAAACTAATAACATTCTTATCTAAAGGATCTGAATGTTTTTGTGATAGAAGTTCTCTGTCTCTTTCTCTTTATGCATCACATCCACTCCTGAAGCCTCTGCTGACACTGTAGCCAAACCCACAACACAACCAGCATGACCCTTATCATCACAACAGTAGACCCTGTCCACATCTGTGCCACAGCACCCAGCATATGATGTAGGTATGTGTGTGTGTGTGTGAGAGAGAGAGAAACAGAACATGAGTTGCACAGAGTATGGGTGTTATTGTTGTTGATGCTCTCAGCATGAGTCTAATTAAAGTTTAATTCAGTGTAAAGTACTACAGCACAACTCAAGTG
Source organism: Lates calcarifer (assembly GCF_001640805.2). Taxonomy (NCBI): domain Eukaryota; kingdom Metazoa; phylum Chordata; class Actinopteri; family Centropomidae; genus Lates; species Lates calcarifer. The sequence goes on from NC_066853.1 coordinate 3,549,460, forward strand.
CTGAACTCTGAGTGTTACTCACAACCTCTCTAACAGGACAGAGGCAAGAAAACTATATTCTCTGAAATATGAGGGCGCTTCAAAAAGTTCATGGAAAAAGAACAGTTGGAAAAAGTGGTTTAAGTTATGATGTTTATTTTTGCATTGCAACATGCATTTAAGGGTTCATGTTAGAACATGTTATGACATGTTAGCACAAGAACGTACAGGTGCGCAGAGATCAAAATCCCTGCATATGATTTTTAGCTATGTACTTTTTCCACAAACTTTTTGAAGCCCCCTTGTACTGATACTGATACAATGGACAGTTTTATTGCTTCATGATGCATCTCTTATCAATCTCATGCATTTGTTGGCGAGTTAGTTTGTACTGTAATCCATGCAGAAACTACAGCTAACACTCAGTGTCCTCATCCACAGAAACATCTGCACTCACAGAAGACACAGAGACATAAAGGTGAACCTCTTATTCATTTGAACACCAAGACACTGATTCACTTCCTCTCCTCAGTGCTGCTGAACTGTACATGGTGTTTAAATCAACTGTCAAACAGCTTTATTTAGCAGACAAATCAGAGCTATAGTAGAGCTGTCTGTAGCAGTTAGTGTGAGGAGTCCTACAGCCCAGCAGCCTGAGGAAATAAAATGTGGCTGGACTGTTCAGGACAAATAAGAGCGTCTGGAGGAGTCCAGCTGTTTGTTGAAGATGCTTTGACTTCAGTAATAGTCTATAATAAGGTCAAAGGTCATTGTGGAGGGCAGAACTCTACAATATGAGAGACTCATGGAACCATTATAGACCTGGAGAAAGACGCTCACTAGAGAGATCATTACTTTAGCTGGGAGGAGAGAGAGAGAGAGGAGGGGGTGGAACAGACAGAGAAAACACATGATGTATACTCTAACACAGCATCATTATATAAATGTATGTTATGATTATCATTGTTATTAATAGTAGTTGTATTATCTACAGTATGCATCACATGACATATTCAGACTGTGTCTGTTTGTCAAATCATCAAACACATGAAAAAGACTGGGAAAGGCTGCAGGTGTTGTTGTCAAGTGTTAAAATGATCCAAGGCAACTCAGCCTTTCCACAAAATTGTTTTCACTTTGCAGTGGGATTCTCATTAAACCAAAAAATCAAAAGATAATATTGACACCAGCAGCCCTTTGATAAACAGCTATTAAGTCCAATTGTGCCTCCATATTCAATCTATTCCACTCCACAAAGAAAATAAGCCTCCATTATTTTTCAATAAAAAGACTGTGGAGCTGAAGTATGAATTTGATATTTTTATCCCAACAATGCACATGCAAAGAAGACATCATTCATTTCTCATTCTGCTCTGAGGTTTAGAACCAACAAACAATCAGCTGACCTTCTCTTCAGAGACCACCACTGTCTTTTGTTTGTTCAGACTCTGTAACAACTTCTCACAGTTATCAGACCTGCAGACAGAATCACTTCTTATTTCAGGCTCTCAGAGATTCTCATAACCTTGCAAAGGTTTTTCTACCACACATGTAAAACTACTAGTATGTCCTGAGTGGTGGAAACTAAACGCAATAAGCTCATCATTTTCTCCTCTATGTTGAGTGTCTGTTGTTGTAAACAAGATAATGACTGAGGACAACCTCTATGGTGGAGGTACTGCCCAAAAACAGTAGCTGGTGTGTGTGTGTGTGACATGTATATTAGTGATTACGCAAAAAGTAGTCAAGTACTCACTGTCATCACAAACTTTATCTAAGTCCGAACCATCATCTGTGTTTTGGCAGATAATATCTATAGTTCTTTTTTACTAATTATTACAGAGAAAGTGAAATGGAGAGATGAAGACAGAGAGAAGACATGATGCATTTACATGTTTCTGTACAGTTTTAATTTATTTTGTGTGCAATTCTGCTGTTTAAACAGTGTCATGGAGATACTTTGCTAATCTCTGCTTTTGGTGCCAGCTAGCATTTGTCAGTTTCAGGACCAGGGGCTAAGCTAGTCAGGCTAACCAAAGTAGAAGATGAGTCCTTTAATGTGGCACAGCAGCAGCTCCATCAGCATGTTTGCTATCAAATTGAAATTCCTCTAAACTTTGATTGTTTCTGCTCTTCTCTCTTTTCTATTTCCTCCCCTCTCAGCTTGTGTGGTCAATACACACTCTCAGCTTGACACAAAAATGATGATTATCTGTGCACTTGAGTTCCTTGAGTAATCCTTCCCATTTTATCACAATAAAACACATTGAAGACTTTAGTTTTTCTTTGCTTTCTTTCCTCTGATCGAGCATTTGATCTCAGTCACTCCTCTTCCTCTAACTAATTACAAGGACAGAGTCTCATTTTTCTTTTACCTTTAAGCAAGGTTTATATTTAAAAGACAGTCAGGATGCATCGTAACAGATGTGACAGATGAGATGGAACAGGAGAATGAGAGTAATGAAGCCCAGATACATCTATCTATCACTGAAGAGAGGAGGAACAGAACAACAGATACAGAGAGGGAAACATGAAACAAGAGAGACCTGAGAGAGGTAAACAGAAGAAGAAACAAAGACGAGGCAGAGAGAACAGCACTCAGCACAGTTTTCTGTCCTCTACACACAGTCCAGTGCTGGAGGACTGAGTATCTGTCTCTGTTGTGGTTCTTACTCTCTCTTAAAGAGCTGAGAACAACTGCTGCTAGAAATAGCTCAGAAGTCCATATTCTTCTGAGAAATCTCCGAGTCTTCCTGCACAAATATATTACATGATTGTTAAAGACAGTTCAGATATGATTCATTTTCTCAATCAGAAAAATCGGAAAGTGTGAAAACAGTAAGTGAAACCTCTCCTCTCTCCTCTCTCTCCTCTCTCCTCTCCTCTCTCATCTCTCCTCTCCTCTCTCCTCTCTCCTCTCTCCTCTCTCCTCTCTCTCCTCTCCTCTCCTCTCTCTCCTCTCCTCTCCTCTCCTCTCTCTCCTCTCCTCCTCTCCTCTCTCTCCTCTCCTCTCCTCTCCTCTCTCCTCTCCTCTCCTCTCCTCTCCTCTCCTCTCCTCTCCTCTCCTCTCCTCTCCTCTCCTCTCCTCTCCTCTCCTCTCCCTCTCCTCTCCTCTCCTCTCCTCTCCTCTCCTCTCCTCTCCTCTCTCTCTCCTCTCCTCTTGATCAACTTTCTAACAACAATCACAGCGTGGCAGAAGAAATGCTCTTTTTATGTATTCAGCTTTAAAACAAGTGTCTCTCTCTGATGGGGACCATCACTATGATGATAATGTTTATGTGCCATTCAGTGTGTTAGTGCACTTTTGTGTGTGTGCCTGTGTGAGAATCTGTCGTCTCATTAGCTTTCCCTGTGTGCAGTGTGGATTAGAGAAGCTCTGGAGCCAAGTATCTACACACAAATAACACACACATAACACAACGTTGTTGATACATTTGACTGTACTGCAGCTGCTATAAAAGCCCGATGAATCAAACATCACATGTGACCTTTCTGGTGTAAGATTAGAAGATCATTTAACTCAGTGTGTTGAGTATCATGTAGTTCATTTAAACTAGTGGTCAGTCTCAGCCTGTGTTACAGTATGTGTCAGGAGACTGTGTGCATTGTGCACAACATGATGGTTTGCTAAGTTAATGTTATCTTGTTCTCAGTATTCCTGAGCTTTTCAGTCTTTTCACAGTCTGTGATCTCTAATTCCATCCACGGAGCAGTTTGAATTTATTCAGCCAACATTTTTAATAAGATCACTGAGCAGCCACACTTTAATCTGACATTAATTAGCTCTTAATGGGAAGGTTTTTTGGTCTCCAGTAACATCAAACACATCTTCAGCACACACTCACACAAAGACACTCTTCTAGAAGCTGAAACTCCTGTGGTGTTTCAGGGAAAATGGTTTTGTCTGGTTAAGATGGAGTCCAGCTCCTTCACAGTTGTTCTCCCTGCTGCTCTGTGCTGTGTGATTGATGGAGTAATTACTCCATGAAATGGTACAACATTACACACTCCCCCTGGTCTTTGTGTCAGGCTCTTCAGTAACACAGACCTTTATGACTGTCGTTCTGCACCATCACACTGTTTGACTCATCACACACACAATAAACACAACCACAGAATACATGACTACACACACTTCATCACTTCATGTGTGTAGATGCACAGGTACTGACACAGGTCTAACATGCTAATGTGACACATTATGTCCTGCATCAACTGTTCAAGGACGACTTGTTCATTGTTTTACCATCAGTTCTAAAAACCTTCATCATGTAGTGGTGATGCCCTGTTCATTCAAAAACATCTTCCATGGTCAACACCTTACAGTTTACTTATGACATTACTGATAATTATTTTACAGTAGCCCTCTCTCCTCTCCAAATTTTTAAACTTAGAAACTGTGCCACTTATCAGTAGTTCTTAGCTCATGTAATAAATTCACTTCACATTCTCCCACACATGAGAATAGATGTGAGGACATGTATACATGGAAATGGCTACTGACTGCACAGTGACTTTATACATTTCCCCCTCAACCAAGTGCAGCCTGGTGTTTGGGTGGGTTGTAGAACAGCACTTGTAGCAATCATGTGAAGCAGGAGCATCTGGTCCTGTCACAGGCATCAGGGAACAGCCTGACTGTTTGCAGCAGAGCAGAGACGAGATGGTCGTGACTCCCTGCATACTCACAGCTCTCTGAGAGTCAGGCACACTCCAGTTGGAGAGACTTTAGCAGGGAACAGCAGCCTTTTTAATGTGTTAACACCAGTGTCTTAAGCCACTATATACAGTAGCTTAAGAAAGTATAAGATATAAGATATAAGAAATGACTTCTTGCTCATTTTATTATGTTGTAGATTTCATTTTAGAAGGATAGTCTGAATACTTTCTGATGTCACTGTATGTAAACAACAAGTATTTGAGAATAATGAGTTGAGGTTACTATTCAACATGTAAAGACTTTAATGTCATGGACTTTTGTCTTCTTAGACAGAACTTTAAATGAGGCACACTAAACGCTTCATTTGGTTGGAAGGTTCTTTCAGCCTTTTGGATTAATGTTAATTAAAGGGCAAATGAAGCGTAGCAGAGAGATTAGAAGAACCCTCTCCTCCAGATATCACCACCTCCTAATAATCTCACCAAATACTGAAGTTTCTCAGTGAATATTAATTTCAACCATATTACACACTTTATTCTTTTACTTTCCATAATGATTTAAAACATCATATTACTTCAATAAATCTCATATTCATCACAAGTTAGTGACATTATATCTCAGAAGAAACTGACAATATATGGTTCAAATATTTATAGTTCTATAAACTAAATTGTAAATATTGTTGTTGTGATATTTATGTTGACTGCAGGAATGATCAGTTTGAATCTTTTCTGCTGCCATGTTCTGTGTCAATATGTTTTCTTTGCCTTTACCAACAGTAAGCAGTGGGGCCATATATGTGGCAGAACTCTACTGATATATATTTTTCCATGTTTGGGTGGCCAGGATTATATTTTGAGAAAGAAATAAAGTGAGAAAGCTGCAACAGATGGAAGATGATGACAGAGGTCAGCATCCTGAGGACAAAGGGTTGAAGGCTCGGCTAACTCCACTTGACAGAGATTTATCTCCGTACTTCAGAAGGTCAAATTCAGAATTGATTTTCTTGAGTCCATGTTTCCAAAGGAACAACTCTCAAACTAAATCATTTCCTCAAGTACACGACACCACATATGATCTGAGCTTTTTTCCCCCACACTGTAGAATTATGCAGGAACAATATATAAGGGCCAGTCCAGTTCTCTGTCACAGTTCACCAGGTTTAACAGGCCCCTCCTTGCTGTCACCTATCAGCTGGAATAGGTTACATGTATGTGCTGGAGAAAGCACTGTACTGGATTAGACTGTGTGTTGGAGCAGGTTGGTGTGACAAGGCAGATAAAGCTGTCCATGGAAATTATTTGTAATATTTCTTCAGGATGTTGCAGTTCTTGGTTCTAATTGTGTCAGCAGCTCTGACAGTGTGACTGATGTAAAAGGCTGTAGGAGGCTAGGCACCATGTCCTGCTGTTTCTCTCATGTACTCTGAACAGTTACATTCAGTCTGTCACTCTGACAGTGTAAAGACTCCTTTCTGCAGCTGGATGCCAGCAAATCCTTGTGACATAAAGAAACGCGTAGCTAATCTGTATTCTTACCTGCTGTCATAATTTGCACACAATAGGACAAACATTCAACAATTAAACCTCTGATCTGAAGAGACACAATAATAACTCACTTTTTGCTGCTTCAAGTGAAAGCCCTCATTAACTTTCTTGGTTTCATTAGTTCAGTGCTCATTATTTCTCACTGTTAAAATTCTGATGGGATGTTTGTTGGGCTTGGTTAACCCTTGGTTGTGTTCTTTTTGGAGGGGAAGGATTTAAATATGAGGATAACAACAGGAATAAACATTGTAAATCTGAGGACTGATACAGTGCTCAATGCATACTCATCTCCCAGATGGTGGATTATTACAATTTGTGTTGCAGATAAACAATACTGTGATGTATTTGGAACAAGATAACTAGCCAGGATTTTGTAAACAACATTTGAAATTCAGGGTCTTTGCCTTGTGTGTGTAGCCTGGTTTAGACCAGAAGGTCATTCTTCAGGTTTATTAGTCCATCCTCTGATCTGATCTGATCTGATCTGATCTGTTCAGTTCAGTTTACCACCAATTCATGTTTTTGTCAGGTTTTTTTTCTATTGGCAATACACTGAGGAAAATGACTGTGTTATTATTACAGAAAAAAGAAAACAGGTACAGCAGCATTTGCAGTAGAGGTGGGATGAGAGAAGGCAGCACTTTGCCACCATTAACCTGATGCTCAGATAACAGCAAAGATGAGTTATTGGACTAAAATGGGAGAATTTCTGCTGCAGTTATACAAATAGATATTTGAAGTATTCACCCTCTCCATGTCAGTATTCCTACATGGTCACACAGTTTTTGAGGACAGCCTGCTCTGGATAGACACAACACTATTCACCATGCCACACTCCTTCATTTTTTAATGACCGATTTAACTCTACTCCAGGAGATGTTCAGGGACTTGGATTACATTTAGGTGGGTCCTATTTAAGGGACTGAACACTTTACTCTAAAATTAGCATTTTGCAGTTAATATTTCTAATTCATTTAGATCACTTTATTCAGATCTGTTCTCACTTTGACATGAAAACATCTTTTTCTGTTGATCAGTGTCACCTTTGATTCAATGGTGTCAAACAATAAAACATGGAAACGTCCAATGGGGTCAAACACCTGCATTTAAGTCAACAGTTACAAATTCAAGAAAAAAAATAGTTGAATAAACCATTAGTCAAATTTCTCCATCTCTCTCTGTCTCACTGTTGCTCTGTTCTGGCTTCTTAAATAAAGCTTGATAAGCAGCAGCAGTTATTTATATGGTAATTCACCAAAGAAACACAGCACACATACTTAGGATTCACTAGAATGGAAATGAGATTTGCTCTGTGACTTTGTGTGTGTGTGTGTGTGTGTGTGTGTGTGTGTGTGTGTGTGTGTGTGTGTGTATGTGTATGTGTTTGTGTGTTGTTTCACTTAAATTCATAATACTGATATCTCTTGGACTCTGATTGATGGAGGATTTAGACACAGAGTTGTCATGTAGTCAGAAATCAGATTTATGACTATGTCTAGGACTGTGTATACTAGACGACTAGAAGTGGCTTCATTTGTCACATATTTCCAGATTAGCCAATAAAAACATTCTTACCAGGAAACTTAAATCCACACAAAGCTTCTACATTGAATTCCCCCAAAATGTTCTTCATTGTTAGACATATTGCTGTTGCTATTGACATCATCTTTATTAACAACAGACAAAATCCCAAAAACTAATCTCTTCTCATCTTTTTGTCAAGGGCCTGGTACAAGACCAAAGTCTCTCTCTCTCTCTCTCTCTCTCTCTCTCTCTCTCTCTCTGAATCTATTCCCCTTATCAGCCAGATGATAAGTTGGCAGAAAGACGAGAAAAGAGTGATTGGAAGAGGACATACATAAAAGATGAGGAAGGTGTTGAAATGGATTGGACAAAAGCTCGGTGTCTGGAGACTAAGTGGTCGTCCTGAATAAACTGTTGTGGTTTAAGACCTGATACAGAGATGATCCGAGGGGGGGTGATGCAGAGATTGAATTGTGTCGTTAGGATGTTCATTTGAATAGCATTTTGTTGGTAATTTGGGGGTTTCATTTACACACCTGGTGGAATAATCACTCGGTTGTCACAGTAATAAATGAGCCCTTTACTCTTTATGCAAAGGCAGTGCTAAATGATTGTAATGTAACACGCTGGCTTCCAGACTTCTGTTAGTGATAATGTTTGATGTGGGCAGGTGGATAAAGCTCAGTGTTGATTAACAGAAGCAGCTGAATTCTCCATCCACCTGTGTCTGTGTCACAGTCTGACACTCCTGATATAGTCTAGTACTGATGACAACATGCACTGTGGATCCCACTGCTGATTGTTGTAAAGCTCCATTTCTGTCAGGAGGAGATATGACCGGGATTCTCTCATCCTGTGGCCATCTTCTTAAAACAGGATTCTTCACAACATTTCAAATACACTTTAACATTTATTGTGATTCATGTCATCTTTTCTGAATGGAGAGGAGATCCTCAACAGTCAGGCCACATGTGTTTCTTGTAGGGCACAACAACAAAGAAGACGCAGATTAGTTTGGCGTCTGACTTCTCTTCATGATGTGAGATAAATGAATGAACTTGACTAGTGAATGAGAAGCTTCACTGTTGTTAAGTCCTTGTGTGGTCTGAGGTTTCCTCCTAATCCATATTCTATCACAGAGCTGAACCACTCACTAAAGCCTCATTACTATTTCATAATATCCACCATGAAATATTCACATTCATAAGGTAGGGAGGATCTCAAGGTAAAACTGCTGGAAAATAATCAGTATTCATAATCATGACAGGAGAAATAAAAACAATATTAATTGGCTTTGGTCTTTTTTGTGGATTATCAGAGAATTTGTTTCAGACATCGATTAACTGGAAAATCCACTTAGAGACAAGAAAACCTGGTCTTGACCTCAAGGTTAAAGAAAATTTCATCTGTAAACAAGAACAATAACACAGCTGCAGACATCCATCTACAGTATGCACTGTGTTGTATGATGCATCGTCTCCATGCAGTCAGTGTGTTACTATGTAGCCTTGGTGTCAATCACACATTAGAGTGAATGAAGGCTGTGGGCTGTTTGAAAACTCCCACAGGAGCTGTTTATCCCACTCTGCTGCTGCAGCTCTGACTTCCCTCTCCTTGTGAAGTTTAAAGAAAATCATCATAGAAACCAAATCATACATGATACAAACACAGTCTGTAATTTGAGGTCTTCTGTCTGAAGAGTCAGAAGTTGTCTGTCATGTCTGTACATTAAAAAAAATAAATAAATTCCACTCTCCTTGTCTCTATCTGCATATTCTCCTGAATTATGACCAATCCAGTCATGCTCTTACATTTACAGCCAGAATTTACACACTGTCCTGTCCACATATCAGTTAGATCATCTTCTAGTTCAGTTTTATGATCAGTCGTGTTTTTCAGAACAGTGACATTAAGTTTAGAACCTGTTGGTTTGGTCCTTTTCATTGTGAATCTCCTCAACAATAATAATTCACTGCAGGTTTAACACACTAGAAACAAGCGATAGAAAAAGCAGGATTTAGGAATTTTAATGACACTTGTGCCAAGATGCACTGTGAGAACAAATTAAAAAGTTAAGATGGATAATAAGTGATTTACACACACAAGCCATATGTTAACATTCAGTAGAGACTGGTCCCTGTATTTTCTGCCACTCTGCTGTTGTGAGGAATGGTCTACATTAATGATCTCTGACCCTGTCTGTGTAAAATAAAACACAAGCACAAATCCAATTTAAATCTGGTTTGTTGACACGTGTGAGTCCAACAACAACAACAGCCTCCTACACAGTTCAACACACTGACAAAATGTGTCGCTCCACTGAGACACCAGATGAATGCAATTTGATTTCATGGTTCTGCAGATCTCAAGGTTACCGACACAGAGGGAGTGTGTTTGTGTGTACTTGGTTTTATGTCTGTGTGTGTTACTGTGTCTAAGTATTTCTGAGTGCTGTCTCCACTGTGACAAATTTCACTGTTGCAAAGCTGATGCAAAGTGGACAAAAATATCTGATGAGAAATTCACTGGTGATTTCAGCTACTGAATATTCAGCTCAGAGATGTACAGTTAGAATTTCATGTTTAGGTGAGTAATGGTTGTGAGTCATGGTACACTGTTAGCCCAGATTTTATATTTACTTAAAGACTTAATTGCAATACACTTAAACAATCTAAGTTAGATGCCATTACTATACAATCCTGTGTAAATTCTACTAATCTATAGACATTGGGGAATGTATGAATAATTTTAGTCAAATGACCTTAAATTTCTACATTTTTGTCACGCCACACCTCTTTTTCAAATCCACTGAGTTATGAGAGGCCCTCGCAGTTGCAGATTACTGAACCACCCGCTTTCAAAACTATAGGTAAATATTTTTTTTTCACTTTCTAAATTATAGCTTACACATACTCATTCATACACATGTACAACCACATAGATAATAAAAACAAAAAGAAAGAAAGAAAGAGAAAAAGAAGACAACATCAAACAAAAACCATTAACTTTTATGTTTAACAGTGCCACTTTGTCAAGTGCAAAGAAAAATTTAAATAAAGTACTGTGAGATTTTGATGTGTGACGATTTGTTGTGGTGTGATACATGACGGGACATGAATGCTCATGACCGCAACCGTGTTCATGGTTCAACGCATGGATCAAGTCCTCATGGACTATCTGGGGAAAAAAATGAACATTATAAGTGAGTTTGAATTAAATCAACTTGGACTTAAGTGCATTGAACTTAAAGATATTAACTGTAATAACTATGCAAAACAAGTTTAGATAAAATCCTCCCATGACGTGAACTCTGTGACTTATTGAAGTCAGTGAAGTCATTTTTCTGATTCTTCTGTCACATAGTTTTATCGATTCAGTTGTTGAAACCTTTTAGTGACCTCTGTAGTATTGTTTGCCTGTTTTGTTTCTCCTGTGCTGTGCAGGGTGTCCTCTTGGCTGCTTTAGTGTTTTATCTGCATCATTCCTGGTGTAACTTTGGTGCACATAAAACAAAAAGCCACACTAACTCAGCACTCAACACTTACTGACACTTTTAAAGGGGAAGTGTTTGATTCACAGCCATCAGTCAGTCACTTGCTCTGATTCATGTCCTTGGCAATGCAAACCTGCTGCCTCCCTCCTCTCAGTCACTGTTCACTGCCAGCTCACACTTAACAACTTATGCCTGCCTCGAGGCCCTGACAGGCAGTCATACCAGGACAGTCTGTATCACAGCTGTGACGAATGGTGACATATGACTTCCCAACATGATCTGTACTTCTGTCCAAACCTTTTCCAGATTGTTAGCAGAGGCTGTTGATTAAACAGTGACTGAACAGTGACTGTACTTATGCGGATATGGAAAGTTTTCAGTCCCAGAATGGAGTCAGGATTTCAGAGTTTCTTTACGGTGGACTGAGTACAGTCAGTTTCACTTCTCCTCTCCTCCTCTCCTCTCCTCGATCTTTTGACTATCCCCTCAAAGGAAAATGAATTAATTCATTTTAATCTCTCTCACTGTTTTTCAGCTCACTTATCATTTATTGTGGTTTTTATTACCACCAGCTCTTTAGAATATTACCAACATATCATCCTGCCTCTGGGAAATATATAAAAGGGTGAGGAGGGCAAACAGAGCTTGTTAATAAGATGAGAGTGTAATCAGGTCTGAGACGTGTGAAAAATACCAATGATTCCGTTTTGTTTTCACATCTAATAGAGAGAGCAAACCTAACAGCCATAATAAGCAGTGGAACAGGACTATAGCAGAGGTGGTTTAGACAATAACAGTAAACTAGGGGTTTGTTCACAACATGTGTGATTGACTCACGACTCGTATCGGTGCCTCACTAGACTCTGCTCTCGCTTTGTCTCTGTGTCCTCAGATCTCAGCAATTAGAAGATGAGTTTCCCATTGAAACCAAATGTTTCACTGAAACAGAAGTTAAAGTAAATGATGGAATGATGGGTACATCCTGTTCCTGACTGAATTCTATAATAGTATGATGGACACTGTCTGATTGATATTCCTCCCTCAGGAGTCTCTTTGAGTCTTTTTAAACCAGCAGTAGACTGTCTGCACAGCTGCTGTTTTTCTCATAATGTTCATCTGACTGTTCTGTAACCACAGACAGGGGCTGACATGTTGAAAGAAAATTATATCCATAGGCATTTTGCTCTGATATGAACAGAACCAACTATCTGTTGTTTAATGATTCTTCTCCAGTATTTCTCACATCTTGCCTTTGAACTACAATAAAAGTGTAAAACACAGTGTAAAATACTACACACAGTTTTTAGAGAAAAATCACATTTCTCCCTCATATTTTCCATGACACCTGAGTCACAGAGTTCATACAGTTTAGGCAGTGTTTAGAGAAACAAACTCATAAAACACAAAAACCTTCCACAGCCTCACATCTGTTGTTGAGGAAGAGAAAACTCCCTCTCAGTGAAATGATATCTTTTTAATGAAAACCATTTGGGGATAAAATCTAAGTGAAGTTCTTTGTTACGCCCACCATCATGTCTCCTCTGTTATTGCATTTTAGCTCCCTTAAGGGGAGAAAACTTCAAAGTCCACCTGTCACATTTAGACGACAGGAATGAGGATGAGAGCAGGGCGGAGAGGAGCAACAGATGTTCAGTCAACCTCAGCATTACTGTTTGTCTTCTGTCACTGAACTGGTTTCTGTGAAGCCTCAGACATTCTCACTGTTTTGTATCTTGTTTATCTTAAACAGACTGTCTGCAGACAGAGGTGTTTTGCGTCACAGGTGTGTGACATTATTTGCGGTTCCTTTTCTCCTGTTCTGTTCTACCACTTTGTACTTGTCACTGGACTTGTGTGATTAAAATATGGCCTTTTGTGAAACTATCAACAGAGTTGTGTTTTCACAGTGAACCATGTCTGTGCTCTGGTACTGGTCTCTGTCCATGGTGCTGATCCACAAACAAAAGACACCTGTTTACTGTCCACAGACTGATGTGAAGCTGAATGAGCAGCATGGCTTCATCTGTCTGTACTTACAGCTCAGTAGATGTTTATTTGATTGTTGCTGTTCTCTACACAACTTCAGCAGCCTGTTGAATGATTCTGAATGAACTTGTGGGTACATGTCAGTACAAAGCCTCTTGACAGCAGGAGGAGCTGAGTGTTGGGACTGTTCATCAGGTTTCTTCATGGAAGAAGAGCTGAGAGCCTCCAGAGGGAGATAAACTGATGCAGAGTCATTGAGGATAGATGTATAGGCTGCAGGTGTGTTACCTGTTACTCACCTTCACTGACTCACGTTGTCTTGTTTAACTCTTGTAGTTACATAGTTTCTTCTTTGGCTTATTTTTTCTCTTCCCTCATGTTTTTGTCTACTCTTTGATTTTTCAAGTGTTGCTTTAAACCTCAGACCTACTCTCACAATTAAAATCAAACAACACCACCATCAAATACCAGAAACACAGGTTTGGATTTTTACATAAAGTGTGACTGTGGCAGCAAGCTTTGTTTGAATTGAATTTATCTGAGCTGAACTTTTGTGTTTCTGCTGGTGCATTATAATGACAACAGTATTATTTCTGTTTGGAACAAGAGGGGAGTGTAAATTAACATCTCCACACAGTCTACATGTACCATAAGGTCTCATGACCTGAAGCTGCACAGAGAGAAACTGAGAGGAAAACAAATGATGGAAAATAAATCCACAGGAGATCCTTTTTTAAATTTCACTCTGTGATAAATTGTTTATTTACAGATGGTTTTCAGCATGTTTTAGTGATTAACTTCCCATTTTCTCTTTCCCACTTACAAGTAAACATTCACTTCTGCCTCAGCTTAAACACTGCACTGCTTTCTTTTCACATGAGCGGCTTCTCTGCTAATGAGCTGCTGCTCCAGTTGGCGGCCAAACTGGAGGAGAGTTAAGTTAGAGACTGATTAGTCAGTGTCAAGTCTACAGGAGAGTCGCTACCACAAAATCAGAATGACACGAGCAAGATGATGTTGTTTATAGTTGGTGACAGTGAGGAAATTACACGGCTAATATAAATGGGTTTTTCACTATCATCACTGCACATTTCAAGATACTAACAAGGCTGGAAATATTCCTACATCCTAAGATGAGCTCCTTTTTACACACACACACACACACACACACACACACACTCCTGTTTTTCTCTTGAACCCCAGAGAGCTTTCTGTTCTCTCCTCACAGAAATTTCATCACTCTGCCTGAGACAGACTGGATCCTCAGTTTGACACTTTCTGCTTTAATATTGACAGGTTTGGTAAAAGCAGTTCACCTTCACACTCCCCATGTCTAAACCTGTTCTTCTCTTACACATGGATTATTGATCACCTGCCACATTCCACTGGAAAATATGTTACACTTATGAATTTTCTTTAAAAATAACATCTGCGATATGTTTTCTAATGTACTCCAGTGTCTTGTAACAATGTGACTGATATGGTGGTTCACATCGTTTGAATCCTGGCTGTTGAATTTGATGAAAATGGGACCTTTCATTCTTTCCATAACTGTGAATGTCCTCATGTTTCCCTCAGGGAACAGCACAGTTGACAGGAGGCCTAATGGTTACTTTACATGTTTATTGGGAGTCTGAGCTGACAGCAGTCTTCATGTGTGTGACACAGAGCAGAGAGAGACTGAGAGCAGCCTCAGAGGCTGTTAGTTTATCTGGCAGCTGACAGTCTGACTGCCACTACAGTTTACACCAGACCCTGTTATAATAGAGGGAAGAGTGAGACTGACTGCAGTGTACAGCAGACTACATGTACTCTATCTGTGACAGATTAACATGTCTGTATTTTACACAGAGAACAAGGGAGAAGAGAGATGCAGACAAATGAAAGAGGGATTCAAAGGAAAGAAGAACAGTGGTAGTTTCCACACCTTCTCTCCTGTTTACCTTTCTAATTAAATGTCAGCAGTAAGAAATGATGCTCTCCAGACTGTGAGTACATCAGCTCAGAGTATTTGTGAATGTCTGGTAATGGAGTGGTGACAGAAGTGAAACAGTGATGGATCAGCTGCTCAGATGGATTTGAGTGAGAAAACACCACCATTTGTTTTCTCTGAATAGAATTAAAATGAGATACAGTTACTTTATAGTCTCAGTGTTTCACTGTTGAACTCTGGAAAAGAGTTTTGAATTTGGAATTAAGTAAAGCAAAGAGAGAAGTTATGAGTTATGAGTATGATGTATTAGATATGAGACTGTGTATTGACCTTTGATGGTGTGGTCCATGCTCAAGTTTATAACTATTTTGGTGGAAACAGGATTGTTATCTGGTGGAACAGTAACAGTTCCCATCACTACTTCTCACCTGGTGAGTTTTTCACTGTGAGTTGTCAAAATATTTTCACTCCCTGCTAACTTTCCACTCATTAGCTCAGTCTGCACCCACTCCCACCTCTCTCTGGACTCTCACACTTTCACTGTATCTCTTTCTGTTTCAACTCTCCCTGCTTATTGTTTCTGTTTGCTTTCTCCCCTAAATTTTAAGCTTTGTCTGCTTTTTTCATATCTGCTGACCTTGGAGTGATTTCTTAGAGAGTAACAAAACAAATGCTGAGCAGTGATTTCATGAGAAACACTGAGGTCAGCTCAGGTCAGGTGAAAATAGACTTCTCTGTTTGTGTTTGAGTCTTTTTTAATTCTTTCATTTTAATAGCTTTGGATTAATTCATGAATTCATTTTAAGTTGGTACCAAGTTGAGGCTCCTTCATGCTGCACTGCTGCTCCCCAGGATGACTGAAGCTTGTAGTCTGGTATTCACTGTTCATCAGGGTAACATGGATGCCCTTTACTGGAGGATTCATCCAATTAATTAAGTCAAATTAAACTTTGTACTTTTAATGAGTGATTTGTTTGCTTCTCGAGTTCACAGTGAGAGACACAGAGACAGGGAGGCAGCGAGGGGAAGACTGATTGTCAGCGAGCTCTGTTTATGTTGGATCCTTAATCTGGTCGCATCTCCCTTAATGAATCCCACACTCCCAAAGCACTAATGAGATGTTTTGACTTCTGTGTTGGAGTGAAATAAGACACACACACTGTGTTCAGATATGATTTAACCATAAGCTTGTCTAAAAAATGAGCCATCACCTACATTTCCACTTTGATGAACAGAATTACGTATCTGCTCCTACTACATCCAAATATGTCTCAGTCAATAATGTGCTCGTTATTTATAGGGTGTGTTTGATCACACCAGTGTGAGAAGTTTGAAATGAAACAGTGTTTCTGTGAGTCTGCAGTCAGCTGAAGTTAGAGGTCATAGACAGTGTAGCTCTCTTTCCTCTCATTCTTCAGAATCAGCTAAACATGTTTGACCTTCTTGTCAAACATTCAGTAGTTTGAATACATGCTCACTCTGCTGCACGGAGGCTTCACATACAACATTATGTCCCAGTGTGGTGTGTGTACCTGAAGGTAAATGCAGGTAGTTAAACATTCAATGTCTTTCCCTCCCTTGGTCAATGAAAGATGCAACAGGCTGCTTTCTTATTTCTCTTTAAGAACATTACACACATACAGCTGATCAGAACTCAACACAGAAGGAGCACCTGCATCACTGTCACTGAATAAACACCATCTCTGTGAAGCTCAGAATAATGAGCGTGTCTTGTGACTGTGTAGAGAGAAGTAAATCCACTGGAATCCACCACAGTTTGTGCTGGTGTTGTACGACACTGTGGGGCACAGCTGTAGTAAAATACTCATGTTTAACATCTCAGCCTCATTCTCATGTAAATATCAATCATGTCAAGTTAATGCTGATCAGTGTCTCACCATTAGACAAACATCAGACTCAGATATTCATGTACATCATGATGTGACAGCACACACAGACACAAACACACACACTCAATTATTTAATTACAGAGGTTATTAATTGTGTCTGATGACACCAGGAGATTGGGAGTAATCAGTCGATAATCAGTCATCTAATCAACAGGCTTAAAAGGCTGGTCACCCAATTGCATGCTGGGGCATTACTCTGTTATCACAAATTAACTTGTAGGCTGTGTATTGAATAACAAGTGGCTGGTGCACAGAGCAAGGAGAGATCCAGCTGAGACACAGAGGATTTTGTTTCAACACTGCATCACTAATGCATCAGTGGAATAACTAATAGCAGCTCACATACTGAACTATAGCTAATAGATGTTTTTCTTTGGAGGGGTTCAAGGTACAGCTGACTGGTAGGAGACACTGAGGTAGAGCCAACAGACTTCATTTCCCAGCTTCCCTGGGAGAGTTTTGCCTGTATGTCTGCTGCTTTAATGAGTGTTATACCGGTCTGTTTTAATGTCATTTAAGATGCAGATTGATCTCAGCTTCACACCCATCATCCATCTGCTCTTAGTTCAGTTTCATTTTAGAGAATGTCTTATGTTCTGCTGCCCTGCATGTACAGACCAGGTGCTTCTTTTGTCTGGTTGATTATTTAAAATCAGTCTGATGCAACTTAAGGGTTAAATATCAGTGAAAAAACAGCACTGAATGTATGGATGTGAATATTATGTAAATGTGAATCTGCAGTCTATACCACACAATAATTTAATCTGCAGAAGGTATTCAACACTTAATTTAAAGCTGTCAGTATTTGTTAATAGCTTATTCCACAGATGAACATTACAGAAGTCAATACTTCATTTCAGCTCATTTCAAACTTATCACTTTCATCTCTTTTCTATTCAAAACTTGTCCTTTTTTTCTTTGTAAAATTCATTTAAACTTCTTAAAATTGGAAAAGTTAATTAAAACTATAAATGGGAGCTTTAAACAACAGCTTAATGTTATACCTAATACAAATGAAGCCAAGAGGAACCCAGGAGAGTGAAGATAAATTAATGGCCAGTCCTCTCATTCTCTATTTAAACTACATTATGTCTGAGTCACTGACAAGTGATGCAGTGTAACAGTCCAGATCCCTGCAAAGTGAGCTGCAGCAGGTGAACTGGACCTCACAGAAACCATTAGCAACTGTTTGGAGATACAGAAGATACAGGAGAGTTAATGGTTTGCTGTGTCTGCCTTCATGCTGCCTTCATATGTGTTTTATTTCCAAAAAATGCTGTATGTTGAATAATCAGGAGGTCTCAGTGTCTTTACACTCTACTGTACTTTACCCACTATTTACCCATAAACAGCACAGAAGCATCACTGTTATACCTTATTGTTTTTAGCAGTAATGAATTTTTACAGCTGCCCTGCAGTGATCAATAGAGTATTTTTTTTATCCTCATTTTGAATCCTTTATCCTCACAGGACTATTCTCTCTATTCTCAATCTCTTTCTCCGGTTCAAAAGCACATTAAACAATGATAGACATCCATGTGTCACATGTAGAGAAACAGAAAGAGATGCTACATGGCTGCGCTTCATCTCTCTCATTGCTGTTCACCCCACAAACTAATTACCCAGAATAGCAGCCTAATTTTTCAGGTTTTCTTTTACCTTAGCTCACAAAAGAAACTCTGAATGTACCAGAATGACTGTGACAAATGAGGCACATAATTTCAGGACAGCTGGAGGAAGTAATGGTAACACAGCCCTCTGCACTGCAGTCCTTGTCACTGCTTACATCCACTGTTATTTATCCAACACTTTTAATAAAATGACTGAACAGCTGCACTTTAATCTGATATTAATTAGCTCTAATTGTCCTGATGACAGATAATGTGGGGACTCCACTGGCACCGAGTAGCTCTAACTTCAGCACACACAGATGTAAGAGTAGAGTGACTGGAAAAGGTAAAAGTCAAGTTTGGTGTTTCAGAGTTTAAACCATCATCATGAGCAGACAGAGGTGTCAGGAAACTACAGTTAGTCAATGGAAGATAAAGTGAAAAGTATCTGTGTGTAGTGTGTTTGAAAGTGTAACAGCTGACCTTAGATCAGCCTTTAATTATTGATGGAACAGCACAGCTCACATTAACTGAAACCAAATGACATCCCATGTGTGATCTGACACAGAAAGATCCATTATTACACAATCAACTGGAGATTAAAGTTCACAACAAAAAGTGTTTTACATGACACTGACTGATACATGACAGGACTAGTATATGGGAGTCAAAAATAGTTTTCCTGTCCAGCTAATCATTTGGAATTTGGCAGAAAATGAACAGCACTACAGCAAAATCACTTTACTAAGGAATGAGTGACGAACAATAAAAAATGACCTGATAATCCATTAATCATTAAGGAGCTGTTTCTCAATAACTCTGAATAGAGGACTATGAAGTAGATAATGATGACTGACCACCTCATGATCATCTCAGTCTTACCTGTCATTTTTTCTGCCACCTTAAGTTAAACACATGTTGAATGAAGAGTTAAGAGGATACAGAGAACTGCAGAAAGACAGAGTTCGAGAAGATAAAGTGAAAGTGATAAAGCAGAGGGAAACATGGTTCAGTTGATTCCCTCTCTCCTGTCTACGTTTGTAATTGAACGTCCAGCATTAATGATGCTCTTCAGACTGTAAGTAGGTCGGCTTTAAAAGGTGTGTTGGTAATGGAGTGGTAACAGAAGAAACACAGAGATCGATCAGCAGCTCAGTTGGCTGCAATCAGCAAACTGCTGTCAGTGCAAACGCAGCATCAAGTCTGCTGGAAACAGAAGTGACCAGCTTGTCAGACAGAGGATTTAAAGTCTCCTTTATCCAGTTTAAGTCCTAAAACCAACACATGGAAAAATATGACAAACTTAAACATTGTTTGAGGGTTGCCTGTTTTGAACTGCAGCAGTTCGTATCAGGTGTAGCTAATAAACTGGTAACTCAGAGTGAAAGTTGGAAAGAGTACTTGTGACCTTTAATGAAGGTTCAAATTTTTAAATAAGAAGAGGACTATTTTGAGTCAGCGTGCATCAATGAAATAAATATGAACAAACCTTTTCTGTCATTATGGATTTTATCTTTTCTCAGTGAACAAATAGAAAGACTGTTGCTGTATTGCTCATATTGACATGTGAGTTTACATTGTGTGATCGAGTCATTGTTCTCGTAGCTGTCTGCCAGGTGGATGTGGAGAGCTTCATGCTGTGGAGGCTGATGAGTTGGTGTCATGTCAACAGTGATTCAGCCAAAAACAATTTGTTCCCCTCATGATTAACAGCAGAGGAGTGCACACACCACTCTGATCTGAGGGAGTTCTTAAGTATCTTTATGATAGTTGTTGATATTTTGGGAGATTCCCACTCACAAATGTGAATAAAGTAAAACTAGAGCTGAAACTACAACAATGTGGAAATAATTAGTCAGAACCAGTAGATTCTGTTGTTATTACAGTTAGAAATCAAACTTAAGGGAATAAGTTTCAGTCATCATAGTATGAGTCCATTAATTAATTTCATTCATTAGATGTTATCTATCCCTGTATTTT
>NC_066853.1:5243476-5257330 GCF_001640805.2 Lates calcarifer
GGGTCAACGCAGGTCGCAGGGCACACGCTGGCGTAACAGTTCACACTTCCCAGATGTAAAAATTTTAAATAAAAGCTTTTACGCTAATTATTTTCTGTGATAATATTTTTCAGAGCTCATCATCTGTGACAGCTCTTGGCTCTCTTGACTGTAACCTCTCTGTGGCAGCTTCTCACAGACTCAATCAACTCCTCTTCCCCTCCCCCCTCAAACACAAACACAAACACACACACACACACACACACACACACACACACAGATACCCCCTCCCAAAAGGAGATAAAACTCAGTTTTAACTTGAGTTTAAAAGCTTTGAGCTTTGAGCAAAAGCATTTTTTTAAGTTCTGTTATTGGGTGCATATATAAATCATTTATGCTTAAAACAAGGCTTATAATGAAGTTATTTGAACAGTGAATATCTCATCTGCCTAAAGTCAGGGCGAAGCCACTAACCAGCTGTAGGGATGGGTATCATTAGGATTTTATCTTTATCCATACAGACCCCTATCAGTCCAGCTCAGACTGTTACTGGTTTAAGAGAGTGAAGTTTATAGCAATTTGCAAAATTTGGAGATTAGTGACAAACTAACCAGTTAGACTACATACAGACAAGCTTTCATTTTAGCTGTTAGTAACAGTTTGCCATGAGCTTAACCAGCGTGCTGTGCTTCCTGTTAAACATGTTATGAGACTGTGGACAAGGCTGAAAATATTACTTTACTAACTACTTGCCGAACAGGCGCTTTGACAAAGAAAAGGTAAAGGCCAGCAGCTTTTACTTTTCAATGCACTTGTCGTCAACTTGAGTGGCTTATATTCAGCTGGTTCACCTCGACGCCCGTGGACCTAGTGCACTTTTCCTGTCGCCGTACACTGGAGTAACACGAAAAAATCAGCTGACCCCGTGTGAAATTTCCTAACTGATCAAAACCAAACTGTAAAGACAGCATCAATCCACGCTCAGCTTTGGTCAAGGGGAGACATATGGGAGAAGATGAGTAGAGAGATGGAAAGAAACAGAAAGGGTGATGGAGAAAGATTACATGAATTCAAAATAACCTACAATTCCTTAAAATTAATTTGAAGCCAGTTTAATTTTTTGAGCCAGCTTTGACATCTGCAGATATGAGTTTCTGAAGAGGGGCCTGCTGAGGTTAGATGTGCTGAATAATATCCATTTTCATATCAGAAAAAACACTGCATTAAACATTGTCTTAGCTCACTGAGCTGAGGTCAACAGGTAATATAACCAACCTGTGAGGTGGCTCACCCCCGTAAGATAAACACATAAATGATCCCTGATAGAACCGATAATTAAAGGCACATCAGTGACAGGGAATGCTATTAAAACTAAACTATAAACTGGTGACATTAACTGCAAAAGAAGATTTTTATTGATACATTTCAGGTAGAATTTAGTTTTCAATAAGGAAAATGCTGTAAGAAACCTGAATTTGTTGCAACAAATTTAAAATAAAAGCTTTTATGCTAATTATTTTCTGTGATAATATTTTTCAGAACTCATCATCTGTGACAGCTCATGGCTCTCTTGACTGTAACCTCCCTGTGGCAGCTTCTCACAGACTCAATCAACTCCTCTTCCCCTCCCCCCTCAAACACACACACACAGACACACACACACACAGAGACCCCCTTCCAAAAACCCATCAAAGAGTAATACAATGGCTCCATCTGTAGGATAAAGTAGAGAGTCGCAACAGGAAGTTACCCCAAAAATCTGAGGTTTCAAACAGGAAGTTGGGTTTCCGAACTTTGACGGGCCAGAACCGGCACACGCTTCGACCCAAACTCACAATTTTCGGAGCCAGTCTTCCAAAAATTGTCAAGGAGGGGCTGACAACATTTGAAGTGAATCTGGTCACCCGTCTAGAAACTGGACATCACACTATAAAATATGTCATTTCCTGCTATAAATAGGTGGCGCTACAACAATTGTATGAATATTGACATATGGATGTGTGCAGATAGGTACCATTAACAATCCTGTAAAGTTTGATGCAGTTTGGACAAAGTATGGCCGAAATATAGCAAAAATAAAGCAACTTCCTGTTTCGTGGCGAGTAATCGAACTTTGAGGGGCCATAACTTCCACGCCCTTCAACAAAAACTCAAAATCTGCCGCAATTTAACATCGTCTATGTCTTAAGAACATACTATTAAGTTTTGAAGTCAATGGGATAATGCGTCTAGGACTAGTTCGCGTTCAAGCGACCCCTGGAAATGGCCAAAAACACACAATTTTTTCACCTTCCGGTCAAAATAAAAATACTTTCTGTTGGGTTTAGAATATGGCTCCAAGAGACTTTTTGGTGCGTCATGGGATGTTACATATGTGTGCAGATTTTCAGATTTTTAGGCGCAACGGGCTTGAGGGGCTGTTCCGTTTAAAAATGTAGGTGGCGCTACCGAGGGCATTTTACCACGCCCATGCTCAAGACCCCTAAATTATTAAATTTTTCGCCGTGCCTGACGCGTCTGCAAATTTTGGTAAGTTTTCACGCATGTTAAGGCCCTCAAAAAGCCGATCTAAGAGGCGGAAAAAGAAGAAAAAAAATAATAATAATAATAATAATAATAATAATAATAATAATAAACAGACCGAAAACAAGAGGGTCCTTGCAACTCGTTGCATGGCCCCGTTGGGCCCACGCAACTCGTTGCTCGGGCCCTAATAATAATAAACCGAACGAAAACAAGAGGGTCCTTGCAACTCGTTGCATGGCCCCGTTGGGCCCACGCAACTCGTTGCTCGGGCCCTAATGATTCTTTCTTCTGATTCTGGGAGACGGACTCTCTTTGTAATTTGAAAGAACTGTGACATCTTTAAAAAAACAACTTCACACAATCACGTTTGTCACAGAGACTGAAACTGAGCCGTACAGTATATACTGGAGCTGTGTGCATTTAGTGTTTTCTTACTGCATGGTGGAATGGGTGGAGGCGTGATGTGTTTCCATATTAATTTCAAAGGTTTTCTACAGTGATGGAATATTGTACTTTTTCCATAGTGCTGTGATTCTGGTTTGAGAAGTCTCTTTTTATTATGAGCCTTGGCTCTCCAGGTAGGAGCAAACAAAAGGCCATTTACAGCCATTATGGATGAGTGTTTTGTATTTAAAACAGATTTTTTAGTGTCGCTTTAAAACTGTAAAAGGTGTCCACTTTTATTGCACCTGTGATTCTTATTGAGCAGTCACTGTCAAAACCTGATTCTTTCGTTCACTCTGGCTGTTAAACTACAATACAGCAGGGTTAACACAGGACCATGATGGCAGATTTATTTGGACAAAGACCATGTCAATGGTGCTGATATTAAGTAGAGCTGAAAAATGTCTTTGTATTGTCAAATAATTTTCATCTGGACGCTGTACTGACACCAGCTCCACTCCATCTGTCGAGCTGTCATTGATCGTCACAGTCTGTGATCGTATCTGTTCTTCTAAATTGTAACAGCATTTAGTCTGGCAGGACACATTTTCAACATTATTGCAATTACATACTCAAAAGATTACAGAAGGTATCAGGGGACCACAGAGGATAATTGTGACAAAATTAATGTAATACTATCAGTGGGTTCTGGCTTTAGATGATACACCAAAGGATTTATATATAAGACATGAAGGGGAGATCTGCTAAAGTGAAATTACATGAATTCCCAGTTTCCTCGACCATGGGACTGTGGTACTGACTGATATTTTAATGTTAATGTTTTTCTATGCCCAATGTATCTATCTGTACAGTGCTGTTATGGAATAGTAATGCAAAGTCTGCAAAGTATTGACATCCTATGAGTTTTTGGCTCATTAATCAATATCTCATTGTTGCCTCTATGTGGTAAGAGTAGCCTGGGAGGTTGTTTAATTTAACATGTTAGGGTTGTATCGTGCAACAACAGGACTGCATATTGATCCTGGGAAAATTGAGCAAAATTGAAGATATCCATTACTGTTAAACAGTAAACCTTTCTCCATTAACTCCTAATGAGCAGTTGATGCTGTGGTCCTCAGAGAGAGGCTGAGTACAGTGCAGTATATTCAACACTTTCTTCAGCTACAGCTGGAAAGGTGCCTGTGTTTTTCAGTACTAATTACCCACTTGTTGCGGTTTCCAGATGGCTATTCACTTCTGACAGTTGCAGCTTAATCACATGTCACTGCTTTTTCTTTACACTGAAAAGTCAAGATTTTTTTTGAAAAAATAACAGCCTCATGAAAAATGTCAAACCTCAATCTGAAATAGCAAGTTAACTTTACATTCTTGTTTTCTCCATACATGTGGTACAGTGTGCAAAAGATCCAGGCTGCAGAGAGAGGGCTATATAAGGATATGGATAATTACATACTTTTTAATGAGAGGTAAAGAAAGAGAAATTGTGCCTGATTATGCAACAGGCTGGCAATTTTCTTGCACTATTCACAACTTCTATTTGAGTTGCTCTGACACCAGGCTTTCATTTTAGGTAATCAAAGCAGGTAATCATAGACGGTTTGAGGTCTTTAAATTTGGAAGCAGCAGCTGCAAGAACGTGTGTCACCGTGAGATCCATTTAACAGTTCAGGAGCTTTTGATTGTATCCCGTAGTCTTCATCAGCAGATGGAGTTTGCTCAGCTGTATGTCGATTGCCAACTTTTCATGTCATCGGAGCACTGGAAGGCCTTTTTGTTGATGGTGGCATGAAAGATGAGGTTTAAAGGTTCAGCTTGTTGGCCAACATAGACAATTAGTCCATAAAGAGCTCAGAAAAGACATTAACCCAAGGAAGAGGAGGATCATAGGTCACAGTCCAAAGCCAAAAGCTACAGAGTAGCTGCTAAACTAATAGTTTAAAAAGATTGTTTTCTTAACCACACAGTAGATATCATGTTCAACCTATTGTATGTGTCATTCTCATTATTAGTATCATAACCTATAAGTTATAGCAAG
The DNA here is from genome assembly GCF_001640805.2 of Lates calcarifer. Taxonomy (NCBI): domain Eukaryota; kingdom Metazoa; phylum Chordata; class Actinopteri; family Centropomidae; genus Lates; species Lates calcarifer. The sequence goes on from NC_066853.1 coordinate 5,248,422, forward strand.
ATCTATCATCACCTGTCGCCTTTATGGCCTACTGGTTTCAAGATTCTGTAAATTAATAGACAATATAGAGAGACACTGTATATGCAAACTAACAAAACATAATTTTCACAATGTGCTATAAATGAGCATCATTAAGATTTCCCCAATATTTTTTCAGCCATTTACAGTCAGTGTAATCAGTCACTGTCATTTATTGTAAAATGACACACTCTGAGCAACTCTGGCCTGTCAGTCTCTAACTTCATGTCTTCCATCATTTCAAGAGGGGAAAGCTCTGGAGGCTATAGGCATATTTGAAAAATTCGAGGCTCATTATCTGCACCAAAGTAGCACCCCTGGGCACCACACCGTACTGACACTGAGTCAGGCTCTGGTCCCCAACAATTAGAAATCTGTTTTTCTGAAACCAGAAATAGCCTTGGCTTCTGTCTGCCAGTTGACTTTAATTATCCAGTCACTCTTTATAGTCCTCCATCTCAGACTATCAGGTTTCTATTCAGTCAGTGGCCTTTTCTTGTTTATTCTCAATCTATAATCATTAAGCTTGATAGATTTCTTTGACTGAATGTGTCCAACCATTCAAAGCAACTGAAGTAATAATCAAAGGTGTTTTTTTTGTTTGTTTGTTTTAATTCATGTATGCGCAATGATATTCAGATCAGAATCTACATATAACAACATATTCCTGAACTAGAATGTCTTAGTAACTGTAAGACTTTGTGCATCAAGTGCAAAATGCACATAGACACATCTACACTGACATATTGAGCAGTATCACGCCTTGGGGAGTGTGATTTTCACTTCACAGTTTATCAAAGAATATACTCAGAGTGTTGCAGAGACAACAGATTGTCCCTGCCTGCAGATTCAGCTGTGCACTGTTTGTCATTCTGTTAAAAAAAAAAAAGAAACGTTTAACATATTTGTTCACTGAAAGGGACTGGAGGATTGTTGCCAAATGCTTTTCAAAGAAGAACTGAAATCCTCAAAAAGCCAACCATTGAGTAGCTGGATGTCAATTTGATCAAACAATAAGCAGCCTCGCTCCCCGAGGTGTTTTCCTCCATCACTATGACCCAACACACCAAGATACAAACAGTATACTGTAGATTTAAGCCCCTATGTGCCAACTTGCCAGCATGAGGACACAAAGCTTTGTCAGTGAACAGAAAAAAAACTAAATGGTATAATTCACTGTGTTACCCAGTGACTCACAGCTGGTTCATCTATTACAGTGGCAGGCCATAACGTCCATGTCATTTTCCTATAATCTTAAGAATTTATGGTCTCCATTGTGCTGTGTAGGGGAATGAAAACTATGGAAAGAGATGAGGATCAGTCTTTCAGGCAACACTAAGCTCATTTCTTCAGTCATGTTCTCATCGCTTGTGTCACCAGAACAGGATGTGATGAATTAGTTTGTCCTTGCTTTGTGTGGATGCTCAGTTGAGTTTGTTTTGGAGCCTCATTAGTGAAGCAATTTGCATAATATGTTTTCGTGCATAATGTCTATGTGTACTCTTAGCAGCATGAAAACATAAATTTGATGAGATGTTTATTTTAAAGATGACTCAGAAGTTATATGTGTGTGTACATATATATATATATATATATATATATATATATATTTCTATAATATGTTAAGTTAAATGTGAAATTTATACATTTAATTCTACAAAATGCTTCCTACTAATTTTCTGTCAAAACAAACCATCAAAGTAATCCTTTACTTTACTTCTTGCTCAACAGCACTGCCGATTTTTTAGAACCATGATTACCACATATACAGCAACAAGATGAATCTTCATGTCAGTGCCCCGGATACACCTAAAATTTCAATTTTGCTTAGAAGTATATTAATAATTCATGTCTGGCACCATGCAGTCAAGAGGCTAGGTGACTTCAAGTGTGTTATTTTGTGTAATAAATCAGTAGCACTCTTGTGTGATGTCAGAATTATTTCTTTCAGTCTGCTGTGGAGCAGCACTGGAATATCAACTGTAAACTCATTTACTTGCTAATCAAAAAAATGTTGCCCTCATTACTTAATACCTCATATATGAACATGCACAACTGTGATTCAGCAAACACACCCAGACATATTTAAACAACAGTGCAACAGTTATTTATGGGTCTGGGACGGGCTAAATTAAACTCTACCCATTCCTCTCCCCGCGGTCTCTGGCTAGATGTCTACATTTATTTAGAAAATTTGTGTTTGCAACCTACAGGTTTAGTAGCTGCTGTGAGGAGCCCTGATTATAGCAAGCTAGGAAACTGCTCATGGTATCAATTACTGTGACAACCTGACAAGCCAATGTAACCATTAATGTATTTTTAACAACCAAATTGTTAATCTGAATACATTGTATTTAGACTGATCAGTTAAATCATCTTCTGTCTAACTGTAACATTTGTTGTACGTGATCATATCATGTAAACCTCACTAAATCCATCATCATCAGAGGCTACTGCTGTCTATGTCAAGCAGACATTTCAGCACTTGATTTGGCCAGCTCTGTCTCTCTCCTTACTACTCCTCTGCCCTTGGAGCTCACACACATCTATCTGTCAGTCTGTCAAGCTGTCTGTCTGCCTTTAAGCAGAATATCCCAAACACATGAATAAATTTCCACGAAATGTAGCAGACAGATGGACCTTTCAAATAACTTTTTTTTTTCAGTAATGTTGATTTCTGCCAGTAAATTATTGGAATGTTACACTTAACTAAGAGAGATTCACACTTTATTTCTAAGGTGATTTTTGCAGGGTCAAGAAATCCATATGGACACTATAGAAATCCATATGGACACTATAGTAACATCTAATGGTAACCAGTTGGAACTGCAACATCAGCGATCTCATTTCCTCCTCCACAAGTCTCTGCCATGTATAAAGAAGTCTCAAAGTCAGTTCTGTTACTGTTCATCAAGTCTTTCAGTTCATTTTATTATGAGCTCCTGTTCTTGCTATTGAGGCCTCTTATGTTAATACTGTGCAGTGGGCTGACCGATAAGAGGGACACTATTATAAAATGCATTGCCGCAGCAGTAGAGTCAATACCTCTCTGACTGTGTCCACAAAAATTAGCATTTTTAGACTGAGTATATCTTAAGAAGTTAAACATGAAGATGTCAGTGACCATGTTCAGAAAACACTTATCTGAGGCAATGGCATATTATTATTATTATTATACTTATAATTTTTATGACATGTCTTTATCAGACAGTTCAAAAGAACAGAAAGACATAAAGGAGAAAAATTGCATGTTAATGATGCATGCTAAAAAATGCCTTAAAAAAGCATAAAAAGTTAACAGCCTATCACTTAATTTTCCTTCTCTGATTTCAAATAAGACTAAATTTAAGCCAACAGAATCAACATTAAATGTTCTGTTGTCTTTTGAGACTTATGACATACATACATGTCAGCACACTCATATTCATAGACTTCCACATAAGAGAGGTCATTACAGTTCACAAGATAAATAGACTGTGCAGTTTATTCAGAGAAACTGTGGGTGAAAAAGCATAACCCTATAATCTATGTACAGAAGTAGCTGCTTATGATTTGCTGACAGCAATATCATATTAGTGGTAATTATACTAATTTGGTTACCATTCATTTGTGTGTGTGCAGGTATTTTGTAAATGAGGAGAATCAATGCAACATCATTGTGAAAAAACATATAGTAATCATAGCTGTTAAATTTAGCAGTGAACAACCATTTGTCTTGCTGTTGTTTCTGGAGAGGCCAAGAAAAATTGTCTCTACCCCACGCTTGTTCTGTATATTTATTACCTCACATCTTGTATACAAAATGTATGTGAAAGAGTCTTTTCATGAATCAGTGCTAGAGGAGGAGGGGGAGTAGAAAATAACAACTACAGATTCCTCTCCATTCTTCTGCAGCTGCCAGATAGGCTGCTGAAGACGATGTTGGAGAATACTGCAATTACTTTACCAGTACTGATGCAAAGCCTGCAGATTCTCCTACATCTGCCACTGTTAGTTTCTCTCATTTCCCCTCTCCATATCTCTGTTTTTTCTTCCTCCCTTTTATTCTTTCTCTCCTGTACTTACAGACTCATAACAGCATTAAATTGTACAGTGCAGCAGGCTGTGCAGTATAGCTATTTATGGCAAATTAGTGACACGCGTGTAGATAGCCTGGCTTATTTACCATGTCATTCACAACTCACAGCTGTCTCAGTTGATGGGTCAGAAATAGGATAAACCTAACAGCCCTGAAACTACCACAAAAGTAGAAAATGAGCTTGAGAACAGTTCAGGTTTCCAGCTTTTCTTTAAACACATGGTGACATTTTGAATTTTCTCCAGTTGCTCATTGGGGTGGCAGCATGGGCTAGTTATTCACAGGACTACTGTAGCTGTTGACCAGAGGAGCTCAGGTAAAGCTTCATGCTGTCAGCCATCTCTGTCATTAATGAATTAAGCAAACATTTATCACAAATGGCATGCTAGCATCAATAGCTGCAAATTTACAGCTTGATTACTTGTTACTACCTTTAGCAATGCTAGTAGGTCATTTTACAGAAAGACAGTTGTGTAGTAAAGTGCACAGGCTTACTTCCCTGAACTCATCACTTCTGTGGTATTAAATGAGAATTTAAATGAACCTCATGGTGATAAAACGAAAAGTGACATGTTCCACCCAGCCAAGTGAAGGTTGTTATGTGTTGAGGCATGTGGAACTGCTCTTAAATATACTTATACTCATTAGAGGATATAAATGCACAGTGGATGAAATAACAGAAACATATAGCAACAAATATCATGTTTAGTTTAAAGACAGTTTGTGAGGCCATACTTGGTGATGCTGCTGGCTTTCTCCAAAATCACACCTTCATTCATTCATTAACCACTTCCTATAAAAGACACACAGTAAATTGAGGTCTGTCAGACAGACAGTTATCAAACTAATCACCATCATTTTGTATCATCATTGACGCATGTATAGAGTCACACAACAGTAAATGTGCCTGTAAAAAGTGCAGGATTGTTAGAAGAAAGACATGCATGTGCATACATTTCACACTCTTATAAAATGGCTGACTGTAAATATAGTGCATTATATTGTAAATACAAAGTGATTTCACACACAGTCATTGTCTTATACTGTAAGGCATTACTCTTATTTTGTCCATGTTACCTAAATGCAAAGACAGCAGCTGCTCTGTGTATGCGGGCCTAATGGATAACTTAGGTTTTATGAGTTCATGAGCTGTCCAGTCAGCAGTAATGTGGTGAGTGTGAATGGCAGAGTAGTCATTCAGTGTGTACCTTGAATTACTTTCAGTGACTGCTCATTACAACAACAGCACCTACAGATTTCCTATTCCTCAGAGCCACTGACTACTCATTGTAACAGAACCCTCTCACGGTTTAATTGGAGTTTTATCAAACACTCCGCTCTTTCAGGAGTAGTGTACCCAACTTTGAAAAAACAGGCAGCGTACCTTTCTATCACACTTACAGTATGTCATTATGTGGTGATTTAGGAGAAGCAGGGGAGATGCTTCAGTTGGGTCCAATTGTTTAAAAAAAAAACAAAAAAAAAAACAGTTTCTCTAAAGCTTTGATTGATTGCTACCAGTAACTCATTCACAGATCTACTGTAGTTATACACTGAGCTGTAGTCCCTCAATGGAGCTTTGTGGTTTGCTTCAGGTTAATTATATTAAACAAATGCACAATAATAGATCATGGAAGATGTTGTAAGTCACGTATCTCTACAGAAACTTTTATCCTTCTTTTTAGCAGTTTGTGAAGAGTACCAAAGCTGCATTTAACCAAGTTTTAATTTGCCGTGGATAATGAACCGAGTTGAATTAATATATCTCATTCACTTTGGTGTAAAAGTGAAATTTATCTAAATCTTACTACCTTCAAGGGTCAGTTCCAATAGCTGTAATAGTCCTCATGCAAGTGTGAAAATCCATTAACTGTCCTAGTGAGATAATCTGTCTTTAGTATGTCTATGCTTCTTAGTTGTCTCTAAACTCTATAAAATGGTTGCATGTGTTGTGTATATAAAACGCTTTGTGCTGTATATTAATATTAAGCAATTATTCACTCATGTTTTCCCTCAGGAGAGGTTTGCAGCACAGTTGTTCAGTGTACAGAAACCTCTTTGAAGTTCAATAGAAACAATTAACCCCTTTTTGTAGCTTGAGAGGAGCAGACTAATGGAAGTCAATCAGAAGCCATGTTTTTGATGAGATATGGGGTTTATCCTAAGTGGCCAGATAGGAGGAAAAAACATTGGATGGACTGCATAGTATAGTAAATTCACTTCTAAGGTAAAATAGCCCTGCAATGGAAATCCCAATCCATTTATGGCTTGATTTTAATCTCTGTTCAGCAAATACACCTGTAGGATCAAAATCAATCTTAAAGTTAACTGACAGATTTGAGCTGTAGAAGCCTCAGTCAGCCTTTTTAAAGAGTCTTACTGCCCTGGTAAGAAGTCTTTTGTGACAGTGAATGATGTTGATTGTGATCACATAATAACTGTAGATCTGTCTCTGTCTGGTCTGTCAGACTGTCTGTCTCTTTCTCACTGTCACTTCTCCATCAATAGAAACATTGTTCAGGTTCTCCAGAATCCAAGAATTGAGCCGTTTCTGCCCGACAACAGCCTTTTTGCATGCTCCGTGCACAAGGCCCAGAAAAAGTCACGCTCAGAGGGAGGTGTGGAAACACACACAAATGCATAAACACACAGTTTAATCACACACTGGCAGACAGGCGGCCCACATTGTTTGTCTGTAACCTTCAACCCTTTGTTCCCAAAGAGGCGGAGAAGGTCAGGCTTCATGATCTGTGACATAACAAGTCACTGCAGCCAACTGTAATCTCCCCGTTTGTGCCATCTTTTAGGACTGGCAGTCACTGATAAAGGTTAACTTGGTGTGGGCAGAAAAGGATCAGATGGTACGTAGATTTACTCATTAGTGTGGAAATATATCTTCCAGTCTCACACAGGGTCCTGTTAACATGAACAGGTAGAGTGAATGTGGACATAAATGTTGCAGGGTTGTTGATATTTTACAACGTGATGGCAGCAAAAACAGGAAAATACGAAGGTCAACATAGTCTGTATCATAATGAAAATGGCAACAAAACAATATGTGAAAGTGATTTTCCTGGTCACATTGTAGATCACATTGTTTTCCTGTAGTCCAACCTGAGATCGTGTGTGTTGATTTAATAATTAGAAATAGCTCATTAAATGTTTTTAATGGATTAATTGTGCTTTTTCTAGTGAATAAATCAGAGTTTGGAAGATGTGACTCCAGCGGTTAGAATCCCGTAGCTGCACACAGCACAGCACAAATACCTGCTCAACATGTACTACAAGTCATGAATATGATTATAAAATTAAAATTAAAATCTTAAGTCGATCAATCAGGAGCAGCACTCAGGCCAGTAAGAGGTTAAAAGGAGGGAGGTCATTGTGGTGTTTGGTCAGACACTGATAGGTCACTGCTCAGTGGTCTGCTCTCTGCGGCTCTCATCCGTGAAGAACGGGGCTGCGGGTCTCCGCCTCCGAGATGCACTGATTTGAGTTTGTTATTCCGCCGGGCAAACAAAGCAGCACACTCCACGGGATTTACTTTTACCTGTCAGCATGGATGAGTACCGTCTGTGAAGTTATCCTCCGGGTTTGGCGGCGTGTGAGCCAAGTGGACGGACAAGTTTGTAGAAGTTGGCGAGGGCGAATCGAAGGTAAAACGCAGCTCAGAGACGCCGATGAAACGTGTCAGACTTTTACCGGGTTTCCTGAGGTTTACTGCTTTGTTGTAGTTTCTTTGTCGATAAAAGTGTTGCGCTGTCAGTCTGAACACACCGATACGAAGTCAGTGAAGTCGGTAAAGCAGCAGTTTAATAAAACAGATGAAAACTCAGCGTGCGACAGAGATTCGCTATTTATATGTCGAGATTGATTAAATACATTGATTTAAGAGCGCTGGTAAACAGTTAATTGATCACCCGGCAGCAAACAGACGCTATAATCCGGAGTATTTGCAGGCTGTAATTTCCTGCATCGTTGTGAGTCAAGGGCTTTGATGCACTTGCACTTGTTGTCCAGTTCCTGCTGCCTGTCTGAGACAGATGCTGCTGTGTCTGCATCACCAAACTTTACCAAGTGTTAAAATAAACAGAGCGATCATAAATCATTGTTCTAACATCAAAACTCGGTGTTCTTGTTCTGTGGAACAGAAACTCCCAGTGCCTTTTAACTTTAGGCTGTTTTAACATGTATCAGTCGCCGGTTTTTGTGGGTTAGATGCCTGATGTTTCACGTGTGTCTGCGTTTCATTTATCCTTTGAGACCATCTTGGTAAGACCACATCTTACTATACTTACTATAGCTGTGATGTCTCCTCTGTATGAAGAGAGACTTTAATTACAGACTGTTTATTCTAGTTCAGTTTAAATAAGTGGCCAGTATTCTCTACATGAAAAAGCTTTTTAAAATGATTTCATATGTAGTATTGCTGCAGTATTGATCATGCTGAAAAGAACAAATGGGGATTCAGGGTATTACTGTGTGCATATAGGCCATAATTTGATACCTGTAGTCCACCAGTCAAATAATGTCCTACTTCTGTGTTTTAACCTCGGCACTTGTTGCCGCGTTCACTCAGCAGACCTGTATACAGTTAAAGCTTCTAACAAAAAGTTTCAAGTCTAAGAATCTGTTGTTGGTATCTGTTGTGAGCCTTAGGTCGATTTTTTTTATTTTTTTTTTTTCACATTACTGTAGCTAAAAGGTTTTCGGACTTGTTTCTCTGTAACACTCCACTGATCAGCAGAGTTCTTCCCATAAAGTTTGCATACTTAGAGGCACCTTGTTTACTGTCACATTCATGTAATCTCTG